>NC_083622.1:24515772-24593272 GCF_963584025.1 Labrus mixtus | reverse complement strand
TTAGGCTATCATAAGAAGAAGAATGGCTTCTATAAACAGATCAAAATAGGGTTATATATGCCCTCAAAAAGTTATTCAGAATATAATCTGACACTTTATAATCACACAGATGGTAGGCTAATAGGTGGATTCTTGCTTTTAATGTATGAAACTGAGAAACATTCAACAAGTGTCCTACTCATTTATTTCGTTTTAAAGGCATTCCTAATAGAAAAATTGATATTTTACATAGCCTACTGAAGTATGATTTTATCACAAGTCAGATGATTTTAAATAAAATGAAAAAGGCCAAAAGTGGGCTATAACTTCTACTCTCATTAGATAATGGTCACTTATTGTGAAATACTCTTTATTTGCAATTTGGATCTAAAATATGAGTCTAGCCTTTAAATAAAACCTGCTATTACTATGTGTTAGTATGAAGATGTTTTTGTCAACACATGGTTTGTTTTGTGTTAGTCTGTCAGTGTGTGAACTTCAACCATCTGTGAATTTGTGCTGCTGATAAGGATCTTGTATTCACACTTAGGGGATGTACAGGAAACTAACACACGAACGTTATCATTCTCTCTGTGTTATTCCGTGACAGGGCACTGCTGACTCTCTCTATTGAAGGAAAGTTGGTTTATCATTTTATCATCGCAACCATAAAGACCTGGACATAGAAGTTAGGACCCCTGAAATACAACCTCTATGAGCAACACAGAGACAACCATGGCAGGTAAATGCATTTTAATAACTGGATGTTTTTTCTTTGCAAAAAGTTTTGTTTATTATTGATTCGTTAGAGATATTTCTGTGCATTTTTTTAACCTGAGGTATAAGACATTGTAAATTTGCATCCCTATGCTGTGATGCACAACATGCAACATTTCTTTGGATTCTTATTCGGATCATTATAAATCTAGTTGTTTATCCTGAAATAACTTTATTTTTATAACGATACAAATTGATAAACAAAATATTGTTTGGTTATAAGAGAGAGTCATCCTCCACTACAAATCCTTCAATAGAGAGGGTCTAGCAAAAGCTCCTTTAATATTTTTTGAATGTAATGATGTTTTTTCTTTGAACATTTTCAGATGCTTTATACCCTAAGAATCTGCACAACCTATTCCAAAAGGTTATTTTTTATGTCAATTAAGCACATATATTGCATAAGGTATTGAAAATAGGTTCAAATTCAATTCAAATAAAATTGGAGAAATTCCTATCTGAACAATTCAGAGGATTCCTAATGTTTCCTTAAATAAATATACATTACATATTGAACCAAATTAATTATGAATAAAGAAAAGTGAAAAAAATGCTCAAAAGTCCAAATGTAAAATGATTAGTGTACTCTTTTTTAAAAATCTTTTTTAAATAAGATAAATAATATTAGCAGAGTCAGAGGGCATTTTTATACATTGAATTTTCTTTGAATGCATATATTCCTCAAATTTGTTTCACCTCAAGGTTGTATGAGTGATGCTCCATCTAATAATGTTTACATGTAGGTCGATCTAGAGAGGATTCTGTAGAAAATAATCTGGGGCATTCAGATTGAAGTAACCTGGCCTTCGTGTCTGCATCAGGATCGATGAAGTAAAGAAAATGTAATGATGACGTCATGTACAGTGTTGCTAGAGACTGCGTGACAACAAGAACAATAACACTAACTCTCTGTTGCAAAAAAACTAAAGCTGTTGCTTGGGTAGTTCGAACAACATTGAATCTGCAAAACTAAAAGAAACAACAACTTGAAAAGCCACTTTTAAATGAAAGTGAAGAATGAAAACGTATCTATCTTTCTGAAGATTTCCACAACAGGACACATTTTAATGAATGTATTTTATATCTAATTTTAGTTTGAATTCTGTTTGTTTGTTTGCTTGTTTTTTTTCTATTTCAGGATAAAACCTTAAACTCACATCTTCTCATGTTACATGCCAATCTTTTCTTTTTTCAAATCTATAAAACTCTTTAAACTCAGGTGTGGCTCCACAGCATACCAGCAGGTGGCACTATAACATTCATTATCAATTGACATTAAGGGCTGAATGGCAGAGTAGGAATGATGAACCTTTCTCATGTTTTACTGAAATATGTAACTTTATTTAAGGTGCTTCAGCCTTAAACAAAATGTTCTTACCTCCACTTGTATTTCTTCTCATATAACCTGATTGTATATACTCTATAAAATGACAGGTAAGCTGCAAAACAAGGCTGATTTGATGTAATGCAAAAGTGAAGTCAATTAAAATAAACACTCTGTCTGCAGGTTACAGAGAAAACACAACCCCCGATTATGATTATGGAGTCGACTCTGCTCCTTGTGACCTTACTGAGTTGTGGGCTTTCGGGAAGGTGTTTCTGCCTACAATCTACAGTTTGGTCTTCATCCTTGGCTTTTTGGGTACGTATTTGAGTGTATGTTTGAGAGAAACAGACACAATTCCAGTGTGTATTTTTAAGTTCAAACTTTATTAATGTCTAAATGTCAAAATTAACAAACAACAAAACCCACAGTAGGATAAATAATCTGCAAAAACACACAAAGTAGTAATAAAATAGTTAATAAAAACTATGTACCAAAAAATTATATTCTTAAAAAGAGGCAGTTGTACCAATGGTAACGTATAATACTGTATCTTATGTAGTAGAGAACCAAGATCATTACTTTTTCAGAGGCATCAAGTCGGCAAATAATTGTAATCATAAGATTTTGTTAAGACAGCTCCAATAGTATTTAATTGTGCAGTAACATGTTTTTTTTTTAACTTGCACTGCGCCATCTACATCTTGTCTCTTCAGCTTCAGCTGTATCAGCTGTAATCAATAAAGGTTAAAGGTGAAAAAGAAACTGGGGACAAAATTGCCCCTTAAGTGCATTTCCACATATGCAAAAAAAAAAAATGTCCCCCCTCTCTCCACAGGTAACGGCCTGGTGGTGTGTGTCCTTGTGAAGCACCGCAACCAGACCAACCTGACAGACATCTGTCTTTTCAACCTGGCTCTCTCTGACCTCCTCTTCGTCCTTACGCTGCCTTTTTACGCTCACTACTCCAGGGTTGGTCAGTGGACATTTGGGAACTTCATGTGTCGGCTTGCCTCCGGCTCCCATAACACTGGCTTCTTCTGCAGCATCTTCTTCATGGTTGTCATGACGATAGACCGTTATATGATGATTTTACACGCTCACAAAGTGGCTAGATATCGTACTCTAAGGGCAGGCATCGCGCTGAGCGTGGCTGTGTGGTTGGTGAGTTTGAGTGTTTCACTGCCTGTTTTTATTTTCACACGAGTAAATGATTCACAAGTGTTGAGTTGTTACTACAACTCGCAGAGCGACACTTGGAGACATTATAACATTTTCATGGCCAACATACTGGGTCTTTTGATCCCCATGTTGGTGATGATAGTTTGCTACTCCAGGATTATCCCCATACTGATGAACATGAGGAGCAAGAAGAAGCACCGTGTGGTCAAGCTCATCATCGCCATCGTGGTCACCTTCTTCATTTTCTGGGCCCCGTATAACATTTCTCTATTCCTGACCTTTATGAAGTCCAAACTGCCTGGTGATGTGTGCAAGCTGGAAGAAAATTTAAGGCTAGCGGTAACAGTGACGGAGACATTTGCTTACACCCACTGCTGCCTGAACCCCATCATTTACGCCTTTGCCGGGCAGAAGTTCATGAAACGGGTCATGCAGCTCTTGAGAAAATGTGTGCCCTGGATTCCCCTGTCCTCCACCAGGGATTTTTCAGATAGCTCATTCAAGAAAAGCTCGGCCATGTCAAGGTCATCTGAGGTCACCTCCACTTTGACTTAGTAAAAGGGGGGTGGACCCAGTGGTTTAGTAGGGTCTGAATAAGTAGGTATACTCTTAATTTTAAATAATAAACAGCCTCTGTTACTAACAGTGATATAAGACTCCTCTTGCATATTTAGTTAGTGCGTGCTAGCCAATTAGAGACAGAGTAGAGGGGGTCATCCCTTCACCATCCTAGGAATTGCAGCATCCTACTGAATATGGTAAATTAATCAATGGTGTGAATCAGAGGACATTTAGAAGTGGGTATACCCTATGGAGACTGAAAAATAAGTGGGTTATACTCCATATACCTGCGTATACCCTGTACTACACCACTGGGTAGACTGATGTAAATTGTTTTAAAGACGCGGCCTACTGTTTGACATGTTTGACTGGGTAGCTCATCTTCTTGTAGCATGATTTGTTTTACTTTTCTTCTTCATTTTCCATCTTTAATGCTACCTATGTTAAAAACAAAAGATACCCGTCTTCAGATCTTCTTGATTTATTTTCACTTCTGAATATTTCATTGAAAAGTGTGATTTAATGTGCATCGCCATATAATTTGTGTGTTTTTCTAAATGCTATATTCCCCTCCTGGACCTGCTGATAATGGAGGAAATAAAAATGTCGACTGAACTCTTGCTGCATGTGTTCATACCAGGCTCTAACCACAAAGTTAGCTTGTCTCCACTGTCTTACTTTGTTTCCTCCTTTTTCATACATGTGACGAGGCTGCAAGTTGGTCTGGAAAAAAACAAAAACACCCAGAGTGTAGATCTACATTTTCTAAATATTCTGTATCTCTCTCTCATCATGGAATCATTGTTTTCACTTCGATAATGGAAAACTTTGATGATGAGTTAAAGTAAAGGTTTTGTTGTTATTTAGCTTGCATTTGAATCTTGAATTTGTATTTGTTCTTAATTCTGTTTTATAACTCTTGTTTGTATATATGTAAAATATTTTTTTTGTTTGCGTTATTTTGGTGTTTTCATACTGAATTTTAATTTTGGCATACATATATTTCTGCCAACATGCATCAACCAGCATCACAAAATCCAAAACATAACACATTCACAATTTCTTAAATGAAGTTTGACATATTCACCAATAAAATAAGGCAGATGATTATTCATTAATGTAGTGTTATTATCATGACAAAGCCATTAGTTTCTGTAAACATAAACATTTTAAGGTATATAAGTTCTACATTTTCTTGAATTAATGAAAAGTGTTTTATTACTGATGAGCTCTAAATTGTTTTGGAAAGTCATATCACTTAACGGTGTGTTTGTAGAGCACACAGTCAAACAGAACAGCTCCTTATTAAAATGCAATTCCCCTTCGTGCTCATTTCCTGCCACGTTTGCACATAAATAAACACTTCTCTGAAAATGCACTGACACCTCTGTACAGGTTTAACACAAGGCGGAGGAAACAACAAAACGCAGAGTTCACCTTACCAGAAATGAGAAATGAGCCCTTCAACAGGATTTGAGACAAAAAGAGAGCAAGGGAAGCTGACAAAATTACAAAACAAGTTTGATGCACCACAGGAGCAGTGATTCAGAAGACAGGTGGACAGGAGGTAACCTGTTTTATTTTAAACTGGAATGTTTCTCATGCTGTTTTACTCAATGTTTTGCTTCTTTCATTCATCCTACAGCTATAACCACGGTGTGTCGTGTGTGTGTGTGTCAGCCACAGGAAGTGAGGGTCTGCATTGGTGTCACAGCAGGTGGTTCTGCAGATGATGATAGTGAGAGAAGGTTTGAGATGTGGTTTGTTGGAGATCACATCTTTTTGATTATGGACAGCCTAGAAGGAAGTTGGTGATATTAAAAGAATGCGGGTATCAAATATTTGCATCTACACCACTGATGCTTGTTGCATAGATCCTTTTTTTTTTTTTTAACCTATGACTTCACAGTACACTAGGAGAGAGAAAGGCAATGAGTTCAATCCAATAGTGTTGTAATTATCACCACTGTTCTTTTTTTTCTTAGATTAGGAAAATTGTTTTTCAAGAAACAAAAGTTAAACTTAAGTTTGTCACAGAAGCCTTTCAGGCATGAGTCACTTATTCATGATTATATCTGGAAAGTTTCAACTTAAAGGGCAGGAAATTCCAGCAATATCTCTAAAATCCCTCACACAAACAAGTTGTTTCTTTTACTCTTTTCGTTTAAAGTGGTATCTCTGTTTAGTGTAGATCTATCAGACATATGCAATGGAGTGGTACATTGTGCCTACTATACTATGTGAAGAGGACAAACATATAACCTTCATTTGTTTCGTCAGGCTCTGATTTTTTATTCTAACACTTAGAAGAGATTTTTTTCCTGAACATCAGAAGATCAAAGACCTGGAAATCAAAAGTGCTTATAAAGTAAGTAATGGAACATTCATTTGTACATTTTAATCAGAGCAAGAATGTAAACGGGTCTCTTATTTGGCAAAAGCAGGATTCCTTTTTATCTGGATATAACCTTGTTGTTTTTTCTCAGAATGATAATTAAACCCTTTTTTTGGAAGATATCAGTATGAGTGGGGATTCATGGAACAAAGGAAAGTTAGCACTGAAAACAACAACAAAAAAAGCCATACTTAACCGTTATAACTAATCAACTATTTGTTGGATTGAATGTGAGATAAAATAAAATACAACTTGTTTCAAAGTTAATCCAAAAGACAAATAAACTTGGTTGAAGTCTGTGAAGATGCTTCACCTCTCACCCTGCTGCTAGTTTGGAACTGTTCTGACATTTCTTGAAGAACTTTAACCAAATGTAGTTGCCTTGTGGATACATCTTTTTTTTTTTTTTTACCGTGATTTACCATGACTGAGAACCTTTAAAGAGAAGATCAATTTGCAGTACTGAGATGGTAACTTAAGGCCGTGCAACCACATCTTGATGTATTTCATAGGGCTCAGAACCAAAGTTAACCTTTTTGTCTGGAATACCACTTTTGTCTTGTTTGGGTAAGGCATGCCAGCCAGGTTACAGCAATTGTTACACACTTTATGTTAGATGTAAAATAAGATACTGAAAAATGTTGGATGGAGCACAGTATACAAACTGTTATTTGATTGATATGATTACCTTTATTGCTGTTTAGATTTCATAGATGGTTATTCTGGTAATTGAACATTGTTATAGTGTTATGTCATCTGTCCCTGAGTCTTGCATCAAGAAACATCTTTTTACATCTATTTTTATTTTATTGTGTCTTTGTAGGTGTTTTGCACCATTCACCTCATTGTTCATCTCTGTCCCTCTCTACATCCTCATTCCCACTTCCTACAACCCATTCTTAACCATTCTCTAGACCAGGGGTTCTCAAACATTTTGAGCTTATGTACCCCCTTTCAGATTTTTTTTCAGCCAAGTACCCCGTTATCCCACCAAAGACATTTTTCAGGAAATAATTTGGAAAAAGAACATTACTAAACAAATGTATGTGGTCTTCATAAAACTGTTGGCTTATGTCATCCCGCAAAAGACAAACAGTGCTTCGGGAGGTACAGAATACGTGGAGGTAAATCCCATAAAAATGTGTTAGTGGTGGCCGATATGGAAAAAAAATATCATATAACGATCACAATTTTATCACAATTTTTTTCCATACTGATCTTAAAGAAAGATTTTGCAAGTTACCAACCAGTTTAACCAAACTTATTTCCCTGTATAATGTTTTTAATTGCACAAATACTGTGCTTATAAGTTTAGTCTATTTAAAACTGTCTTTGTTGGGGGGCTGGACATCTTCCCAGGACATTTATTACACCAGAAATGTCATTTCATGTACAATTGTAGGCTTTTATGCACCACTTTAAATTAATGATTTAGTATTGTGTCCTCTTTTGTGTCTTTAAATCTATGTTAGGGTTCATCAGGTACCTTTTTATAAAAACATGTAGACTTCAAACATAATCCAAAATGTGATTATTCTGTGACACACACCATGGTTACTGACTCTCACCTGCCTGCTGCACACTGAACGAGAGGAGAAAGAGCTGCTGACTGACATCACTTCAAGCAGCATGCATAGATACTAATGCATGGAAATAAATGTTTGTAGGTGACTGTTCAAAAACGTTCTTTTAACAACCGAGGTCCAGACCTCGCTGATATTATCGCCTCCCTCCGTTTCATTCTCGTTTCCGTTATCACAACAGGTGAGCTTCGAGTGGAGAGGCTTGTTAATAACTTTAAAAACTAAGAGAGAGAGCAGAAAACACCGGCAGCATCAGTTTAAATAACGGGATTACAAGACAAATTCCTATCAACTGTTGTTGAAATGGCTTTAATAAACGTGAACTACATCTCCCATCACAGACTTCCTGTCTGACTCTCAGCAGACTGTTCACGTGTCTCCGGCTCGTTAAGGGTTCGTCATGTCGCTGCCCGATGAACAAACCTTAACTTTGTAAACTCTTCAGATAAATGTTCATGGCATCCTGTCGGTTTGGAAATACCTCAAACAGTTACATATGACCGGGATGGAGTTCTTTTTACAGTCTAACTCTTAAGTTTCGATTAAATTCCGCTGCCGAGCAGAAGGGGAGGAGGGAGACGCGTCTGTGTAGGAGCTTCAACTGCAGCATGATAAAATGAACACATCGGCAGATTTTCAACATGTTTAAATCCTTCACGATCTAAGATTGTTATTTCGCACACCACTAGTTTGCTGTGATGCAACTTTTTTTTTTTTTTATGACATTTGTCCTACCCCCTGTAGTACTCCCACCCCCATTTGAGAAACACTGCTCTGGACTGAGTCACTAAATTTCCACACCCAGCCACTGTGATGGCACTGCATTGTTGTTTAACACCTTCTTTACCAAACCTCAGAAACCTCTATTTTATACTCTACAACTTGCATTATCTTGCAAATAAATAAATGTAGCTAATATTTATATATATATATATATACATACATATAATTTCTACTGCTATATTGTATATTTTGGAGCAAATTCTAATGACCAAATTTCCCTCTGGGATTAATAAAGTATTTCTCATTCTGATTCTGATTAGGCACCTGGTTAGAACCTGCCTGCTTGCCTGTCAGCTATTTAAATTTTGTTTATCAAGATCTCACCTAATCACTCGACTCATCCTTTAAACAATATCTGCATTTGGCCCCTTCCCCTTGATGACAGAATTGACCATGCATGACATTACTGTGTCTGATTTATAACTACTTTGCAATATGTTGTCTCAATTAAAAAGCAATGACTCCATATTCTGTTCTTTCCACAGCAGTATGAACTTATCAGAGTACAAGCTGTTGATGGACGACCAAACGTATGACTATAACTCCACCAGCTGTGATCAGGATGCCTCTCCAGAGTTGCCTGACAGAGCCATGCTGATTCTTTGCTACTCTCTGTTTTGTCTGGGTCTACTAGGTATGTCTTTAAAGACCAGCATCTTGAACACAATGTAACCTTCTTTGAACTTTTCATGAACCTTTGCATTAAGCAGTTTTTCCATCGTTCCATTGAATTCACAGGCAACAGCACACTTATCTGGGTTCTCCTCCGGTACATAAAGCTGAAGAGTATGACTGATGTATGCCTCCTCAGTCTCTCTCTGTCTGACCTCATACTGGCTGTATCCCTGCCACACTGGGCCTACAACTCCAAGAACCTTGCATCATGCAAACTGATGACAGGAATTTATCAGGTAGAGCTTCATTCTTTTTTTGTTACACGATAGTTACAACACAAATCAACTAATGGGGACCATTGAGGTCAAAACCCAACAACAATGTCACTTCATGTCCTGACCTTGTTTTTCCTCTGACCCTCTGAACAGCTGGGTTTCTACAGTGGGACTATGTTTGTGACCCTAATGAGTTTGGATCGCTACCTAGCCATTGTCCATGCAGTTTCAGCCATGCGAGCCCGGACACTTCGCTGCGGCATCAACGCCAGCATCGCTATCTGGATTATTTCCATCCTCATGGTAGTCCCTCAGGTGATGTTTGCCTCCTTGGAAATATATGAAGATGACAACAGCTCTCATTGCCAGCCACTGTACCCAGAAGACTGGCAGTTTTTCTGGAAGATGCAACGAAACTTCAGCGAGAACATAGTGGGCCTCTTTGTTTGCCTCCCCATCATGATCTTCTGTTATGTCAAAATCCTTGTTGTGCTATCCAAGTCCAGGAACTCCAAAAGGGACAAAGCTGTGAGGCTGATATTGACCATAGTGTGTGTGTTTATAGTGTGCTGGGTCCCTTACAATGTCACAGTTTTCCTTCAGACGCTGCAGCTACTCAACGTCCTCAACACCTGTGAAGCATCGACAACTATCGAAACGGCCACGCGCTTCGCTGAGATCATTGCTCTGTGCCATTGCTGTGTCAACCCGATCATATACGCCTTTGTAGGGGAGAAGTTTAGAAAGTGCCTGAGCGGTGTTCTTACAAGGTGCCTTGGGTTGAGTCACCAGAGAGGGGGGACATCAAGCATCAGAGACACCACAGAGAAAGAGACATCTAACACACCTGTGAGATCAGAGTTTTAGCAAAGATAAACATGCATAGCTTTTCTTGAGTTGTTATGTGCAAGTGTGTGTGTGTGTGTGCATGTGGTGCTTCATAGAACTGTGATGAATTTTTGAATATTCCAAGTAAGAAAAGATAATACTTTATATTGAAAGTTCATACAATTGTATAAAACATGTATTCAATCGTTTTAGAATTTTAATTGTTGTTTTATAGGTGCAAAATAAAATAAACAAATCAAAGTTGATTCTTTCCTTCATTCTCTTTTATTTGACAGGTAAAAACACGTTTTACCTTTGATCTATGCTTTTAAAACTTTTTGTGAGTGTGTGTGTATAAAATGTCACAAGAGTAGCACCTTCACAGATCACCCAATCACCACACTTGAGCTTGAGGTGTACCTCAAGGAATCGTTCTAGGAAGCTTGGATCCTCGAGTCATATAACAGCAGATCTCCTACCACATCAATAAGTGTTTTTGGTCATTCTGGGCATCCAACTCAACAAGTGAATAAAAAAGCTAATATCCTGGAAAAGCAGAAGTCAGAATTCATTATGAGCTTAACATAAGAACATGTCCATGTACAAAAATAAAACTTTGCTGAAATACTGTGCTTTTGAAAGTCTTCTAAGTCAAGTCTGTACAGATGCACCATCACTGTTGGGACTTGAAGACTTGACTTCACACAAATATATGATTCAGGAGACTCATGTGGCTCAAGTTGAAGAAAGTTTATACATACAATAATACTCAGGTGCAGAGAGATGGAGTAACAAAGCACATCTGATGCTGTGTCCCTGCTATGCCAATTCTGCCAAACTCTCCCAATGCTTTGCAACATATAAAAAATACATTATTGATGTAGCATGTGGGCTAATTTTAAATAAGCATTTAAGCCAAGTTTAACTAAAGAAGAAATAAGGTAGGTCTCTTGGAGCTCAGGTGTGTGTATATCCACAAAATCCAAACACAGGTAAGTTTAAATATTAATAATTGTATTTCACAAAAATACTTTCAATATAACAAAACAATAGAGGCCTTCAATTTCAAACACAAACAAGATAAATGTTCTCTTTCCTAATCCAGATAGAAGTCATTTAAGGACAGCTGTCATTTAAAGGATAGAAAAGGACAGCTGTCATTTAAAGTAAGGCATGAACACCAAAATTCCTTCAAGTGTTTGTGTCGGCGTGTCTCTCTCTCTCTCCCCCCCCAAACACTGTAAACCTAGGGGAAACACTGAATTGGATGAAATTAATCAATCATCTACTTACACTTCAACAAAACTGGATTAACCCTGGGATTAACGTTTGAAATCCAGCGATGTAATCAATAAAAAATAAATACATGTTTAGTTTATTAGTGACAAGGCCCCGTACACGGCCGTGGCTTAAATTAGGGGTTTAGAGGATTCTGCATACAAATTTCTCCCGCGATTCCCACAGGAAAAAATAAACAACGACATTAATCACTCAACAATCTAACATTAAACCCAATATACAAACTCACGGCTGTGTACAAATTCATGTACCCGTTGTCCCGTCTTGGGCAACCAAACAACTGTTGTGTCGTGCAAGCATGAGATGAGATGAGAGGAAGTTACCTCGTGAACCGGATGTTTATGATAAGTGGATTGAGCTCTGATTGGTTGATAGATTTTAGCGGAGTTCAGGTGAGATTATGGAATGTTAAGAAAAAAATAGGGAAATAAATAAATGAATACAAAATAAAATGAAAAACAATTAATCATAATTTATGGAGGTTCACTGAGGTCACTCCCCTCTCAAAACAAAAACAAAGAGGGCTAAATCAATTTCAATTAACCTGGGTTACACTGATGTCAGGGTCATAGTGACCCACCTAAACTAGTCTGTCATGTCTTGGACAATTTGGAACAGACACTACCAAACAACATTCAGTTAAAGTGGAACACCCTTGACACAGCTGTCCTTGCTTTCTACTCACAGCTGAACTCTATCAGGTCTGACTGACATCAGATAACAGTGAATAAGCATAATGATGAAAATTCTACCACAACCACTTCCTCTTGATAATCAAAACCCATACTTGCAAACAGAGCTCTGCAGTCCTCCAGCTGTGGTTGCCTGCCTGGTGGGCAGTATTGTATTCATCACCCTGTCAAGTTGGCTGCACAGCTCATAAATTCTCTCAATTTGCCGTCTACCTTAGCATCCTCTGGTCCAGAATTATCACCTCTCTTGTTACCAGTACTGGCAAGTAAAGTTTCTATTTTTCACTATTAGCTACATGAAAATATTGTTTAGTGACATATCTTATAAACACCTCTCTTATAAAGAGGGGAGAATTGATTGACTCATTCTACACACATCAGATTATTATTTTTCCAGCTAATACAAGAGGCTCAGCCGTGGTTATGAGGTGTAAAACATAACACTGTTGAAGTTAAGGCAGTCAGTAGAATGGGACGCACTTTAAGCTGTTGAATTGTACTTTTAGACATTCTTTAAATCAAAAAACGTCTTCTTTGCTGGATGAAATGTAGCTTTGTCAATACAACTCTAGCACTGAATCATGCAACATTAACACAACTCTTTACACTATCGGTACATTGCATTATCTGAGTTGTTCAATCTGAAACAAGCAAACCTGATCCTCTTTCTACAAGTTGCCAAATCAATTCTCAGGTTTCTGCTCTGCACTCTGTGGCTTCTGAGTAAAATATTCAAAATACACTTTAAAAGCTTCTGCTGCACCATTTCTGGAAATGTGATGGAATGTCACTGTGGTCTGGAATGTGTTAATAAAATTAATTCAAAGTTTTTGCCAAGACAGTATTTAAAAAAATAAAAAAAACTCTTATTCACTGTGTCACAGAGCTTTTAGGAAGAGCTGTGCCCATAAAAGGGTGTGTGCAGATTGTTCTTCCTTGTCACTGTGGTCTGGAAAGTGTAATAAAACCCAGACCTAGTCTGACCTAGTTGTTTTTGCCAAGACAGTATTTAAAAAAATCTAAACTCTTTTTGGAAATACTGAAACTCTGTCACTGAATGAAACTGAGCTTGTAGGAAGAACTGGATCCGTCAAAGGGTGTGTGCTTCCTCTTTTTTTCAGAAATGAGGTAAAACTTCTCCAACTTTTCAGGCAGTTCACCATGGCCGCAACCACCCCCACTTTAAGTGCTGTTTTTGGCTTAAGTGTGAAATCATCTCCAGACGATTTAAGGTAAGACCTAACCTACAGCATCACACCTTCCTCTCTGAGTTTTGAGCCTTTGTCAGTCTGTGCCTTACTTTCTCCATCTGTTTCACATGTGTTGTTTTTATTCACTCCCGACCTAGTTACTAGATCGGCATCTAGCTAAGCATTCCACTTTCCGTTCTGCTATTTTTCAGAACATGTCATTTGCGGTCATGCATTAGTCTTGCTGCTTCATGTTTTGTTTTACAGTTTAATCAATCTTTGGCCCTGTTTACGTCTGGTATCAACATTTGTCCCGGGTGATTTCATCACAAGTGGACAGTCTTATGTGCTGGTGTAAACTTAACTGGGACGCATGAAGATGCCACCACTTTAGACCATTTGAAGGTAGTCAGGGACACAAGTATTCATATACTATATATGGGACATCTTGCAAGCTGCCCATGCTCCAAACCCTGGGCAATGTCTAGTTTGATGTTGTCTGGTTTGATACTGTTCTGCTTTGTCTCGTGAAAATCTTTGAGCTTTTTTTGTTTTATGTTACTCTAAGAGTGTGCAAATATAATGTATACATTAGTGCAGGATTTGGACCTTAAACAAGACAAATCATGCTTTATATTGGAGCAGGGGTTATTTTTTTTTCATACAGGACAATCCCATGGCCAGAGGAGAACAGGCTTGTTAAACGAGAACATGGGTGTTGGACATTTCTATTTATTTTGTGCTTTTCAGAGACATAGGTCACAAAGTCCATTATGGACAAAACATTTAGAGAAATAAGAGAGAGTAGATGTTCTCATGAGCTATACACTGATAAAAAAAGTGCACAAATTTAAAGCACAATCCCCAGACATATTATACAGAACACTGACATTAAATATGTATGGTGCTTTCGACTACTGCGTCTGACTCAGGAGAGCTCATCGTAGTTTAAAGTTGACCAAATTTACAGTAGTAGTGAAACACATTATTTTAGGTGAGACAGGCTTATAAAAATCAGATTTTATATTTTTTTGCAATGATTACAGACACCATAAACACTGTGAAAGTCTTAACCCCAAATCTTAAGACGAATATCAGGCTTCATATGGTGTGTGGTAGGAGAAACACTTTGTGTCGGGACTAGTGAGTACAATGGTCCAGATTGGGAGAATCGTTGAGTTTATGCCAGAAAATTAACCGTGGTCAGCTTACATTGAACGGCTGGAACAGTTTTTTGAAGCTAATGACATAGCCGAAGCTAAACGAGTAGCCACGTTACTAAGTGTAATGGGCGCAGCTACGTACAGACTTTTGAGGAACCTTGTGCAGCCCCATAAGCCTAGAGACAAAACATTCAATGAGATAGTGGCCATTCTGAAGGGACATTTTGAGCCAAAGCCAATACTTGTAGCGGAGAGGTTTCGTTTCAACAAGTGTAATCAGAATCCTGGCCAGCCAGTCACCAACTGTGAGTTCGGTGCTAACCTGGGTGCTTCACTACGTGATCGGTTCATCAGCGGAATTAAAAACGGAGCATGTCAGAGGAGACTTCTCTCTGAAAAGTGACCTCTCTTTCAGCAAAGCTGTTGAGATTGCCCTTAACATGAAGACGGCAGACAGAGAAGCACGTCAATTGAGAAGTATTGAAGGCGGGAGTGTCGGAGCAGCCAGCATTCACAAGGTCAGGCCGCAGCAGGGAAATAAAAACTGCTACAGGTGCAAAGGACAGAATCACAAAGCAAATGAGTGGAAAAATGAGGAAAAATGTCACAACTGCGGCAAGACTGGACACATTAAGAAGGCATGTCGTTTAAGGACACAGGCAGCTGGAGGGAAATCGCAGGTCGGAGGACAACAAAAGAAAAACACAAAATATGATGAGGACACTGAGCTGGGAATATTCAGCATCCTGACAGTCACTGATGAAGACGATGACTTGTATAAAGAAACATTTAATTTAGCTGACACTGCATTAGAGATGGAAATAGATACAGGAGCAGCTAAGAGTGTAATGTCACAGAGAACTTACACTGAGAAATTCTCAAACTTGCCACTACAACCAACTAAGGTCAGACTCAAAGCTTACAATGGAGGTAAGGTTCCGGTATTAGGGAGGATTACAGTCCAGGTTAACTAAGAAAATCAAACAGTGGACTTGCCACTTTTAGTTGTTAAAGGTTATGGATCAACACTGTGTGGAATAAATTGGCTGCGGAAACTCAGGCTTAACTGGCAGCAGACTTACTTTTGAAGTCAGCTCCGCACTTTCCATATTCCAGTGGATTATGGAAAATGCCTGTAGTTGTTTTTCTGGATGACCTACTTGTTACAGGAAGCTCAGAGGAAGTGCATACTCACAACCTTCAGAAGGTTCTGCAATGGCTGCAGGAAAATTGACTTGAGATCAAAACGTGAGTTTGGCAAGACAAACATTGAATACCTGGGACATGCACTGAATGAGCATGGTGTACAGCCCTGGCCTAATCTTGACTTGGAGGCGGAGCAAATACAGTATTTAAGGAGTGTAAGACCTGCCAGCTGGACCAGAAAATGCCAAAGCAAGTTCCACTTCACCCTGGGAATTTCCAGGTGAGTCCTGGAAGAGACTGCATATAGACTTTGCTGGGCCTTTCCTGAACAGCATGTTCATGATAGCAGTTGATGCGCACACAAAATGGCTGGAAGGATGTCACAAATCACCAGGCAGGCTACCATCACAAGGCTGAGGAGGCTGTTTGCCTCATATGGTCTGCCAGAGCAGATCGTGACAGACCACGCTACCACATTCACATCGGAAGAGTTTCAGACTTTTGCCAAGCAGAACATGGAATTCTGCACACCACAAGTGCCCCAGGGCAACCTGCGACTAATGGCCTCGCAGAGAAATACGTCCAAACATTCAAAAGAGGTATGACAAAGTTGTCTGGCACCACCCTGAACATAGACGACAAGGTTTCCCTCTTCTTGTTGTGATATCACTCTACACATAACTGTACAACCGGACAGTCCCCAGCTGATCTGTTTCTGCACAGACACATTACAACTAGGCTTGATTTCCTTCAACTTAGTATTACAGAGACTGTGCGGAAAAAACAGTATCAGCAAAAGGATAGCCATGACCGCAGCGCTGCAGACCGGTCCTTCGATGTGGACGACAAGGTGTATCTGCAAAGCACTGTGGGAGGAGATGACAAGTGGATTCCGGGAATGGTGGTCAGACAGACTGGCCCAGTGTTGTATTAAGTTCGAGAAGGAGACTCCAACACTATGCACAGACGATATGGAGATCAGCTACAGGCCCGAGCCATTGCTGTACCATACTCGGACAGCGCTAAACCAAGTGCTTTATCTACTGATCAAAAAGACTGCATCAGTCTTTTATCAGTAATATAAGGCAAACATTTAATTATAGTGTCAGACTGCTTTGTCACCCACTTTTTGATGCTCTTTTAATGATCATGTCTTTCCTCCTTAGATCACCCCCCCACCCCCCTCCATTTTACAGAGATAGTCTACAACGGTGAGATGCATGTGTGAACAAGCACCTCGGTCACTGCAAAATATTTGGAGACCGATTTTCAAAGACAGGTGTGAATATCTATACTTAGGGCACGATCACACTGGCAATCCGTACCATGCCTAAGCACGCTTCACCCCTAAAGTCCAGTTCGTTTGACCAGTGTGAACAATCTGTACCGTGCTCAAGCACAATACCCTTCATAGGCCATGGCACACTTTGAGGAGGTGTGCAATCGTGCTTAAGCACAGTACGGCAACATTGCCAGTGTGACCACGCCCTTATAGCTGTCCTCTAGTGTTTGGATCAGTAAGGATGTACTTAGGACCTGAAGGAAAATAACACATTTAGAAAAGTTTTTGTTGCACTCCTCGCAGCTACAGTATAGTTTCTTTATAGAGCGCAGATTCAATAAACTAGTGTGAAATAATGGAAACTTTATAATCCAAAGCTCCAAAACAGAAGCAATTATACTTGGCACACCACATCAGATCATCCCATCCCCATTATCCACCGCCAAGTCATCCACCTCTCTCCAACTGTCACAAATCACGGCATCAAAAATGGAACCTCAACTGAACATTGAAGCCCACGTTAAACACGTGCAAATTCTACCACCTCAGAAACATTGCCAAACTCTGTCCCACACTCTCCCTGCCAGATGCTGAGAAACTCGTCCATGCCTTTGTCTCCTCCAGGCTGGACTACTGCAACACACTCCTCATTGGGATCCCTAGCAAGAGCCTCCAGAAGCTCCAACATGTTCAGAACAGCACTGCTAGGATCCTGATGAGAGTGCGTAAATATGAACACATCAAACCCATCCTTCAGGCACTACACTGACTCCCCATCTCATCCAGGATTCAATACAAAGTCACCCTTCCCACCTACCAGTGCACCAATGGAAACGCACCCCACCAACTCAAAGACCTCCTGCTCCACTGCTCCCAGTCTGTGGAAAGCTCTCCCCGAGCAGCTGAGGGCGCCACAGTCTGCGGACGCTTTTAAAAGGGCCCTAAAATCCCACCTTTTTAACAAGCCCTCTGCTTGTACTTTTAGTTTCCTTAGTTGCTTAGTTGATGAAATTTGTTTTTATTTTAATTTTATTTTTTCCCTTAGCACATTGAGATTTTTTTTGCAAAAATGTAAAGTGTTATAAATTAAAAGTATTATTATTATTATTATTATTATTATTATCATTATTAATAATAATCATTGATGGTTTTGTCATTCTGATTCTCACCAGCTCTACAACAGAATCTGTCTTTGACAACTTCAGTGGAACGGACAACTATGATTATCCAGATGATGTCTACAGGGGGTGTCTTTATGAGCGTCATGGCACCACTTTTATTCCTGCCCTCTATGCCATTTTCTTCATCCTTGGCATTGTGGGTAACTCTCTGGTCATCTGGGTCATTGTTTGTGGTGTTCGGCTGCGCAGCATGACGGACGTGTGCCTCCTGAACCTGGCTGTCGCTGACCTCCTCTTGGTTTGTTCACTTCCTTTCCTCGCCCATCAAGCCCGGGACCAGTGGATGTTCGGGGAACATCTGTGCAAAGGGGTTCTGGGTATTTACTACATTGCTTTCTACTGTGGGATCTTTTTCATAAGTCTCATGAGCATTGACAGGTACTTGGCAATAGTACACGCTGTCAATGCAATGAGAGCACGGACCAGGTCCTTTGGAATGATTGCAGCTGCAGTAACATGGTTGGCTGGAATTTTGGCGTCTTTTCCTGAGCTCATCTACCTCAAAATCCAGCCTGATTCCAATACGACTCAGTTCTGCTACCCTGAATATCCAAGTACGGATGATTCTAGTCCAACCTACTATCACTTCTGGACATTGTTCAGCCTTTTTAAAATTAACATTTTGGGTCTTCTTGTCCCTTTTGTCATCATGGGTTTTTGCTACTCACAGATCATCTGGAGGCTGCTGTACAGCCCGTCGTCCAAGAAACAGGCCATCCGTATAGTTCTTATAGTGGTGGCTGCTTTCTTCTGCTGCTGGGTGCCCTACAACGTTGCATCCTTATTCAAAGCTCTGGAGCTGTTGCACGTCTATACAGAATGCGAGAGCAGCAAAGCCATCAGATTGGCTCTGCAAGTCACTGAGGCTGTGGCTTACTCCCACAGCTGCCTGAACCCAGTCCTTTACGTGTTTCTTGGGAGGAAGTTCAGGAGGCACTTGGTGAGGTTAATAAACAGGGCTCCCTGCAGACTGTGTCAGGTTATCAAGGTGTACCTGCCTCCGGACAGAATCAGTGAATCGGTGTATTCACAGACCACCAGCCTGGGCACGAGGAGCACTGCTGTGTGAAGTGGTTGAATGTGGAAAAAAGGGTTTTACGGTATATGAGTTGTGTTTACTGTTATTTTCTGTGTGGTCAAGCCGACAATAAGGACATTTCTCTTTAGGTTAAAATTAAATGCTCAGCTTGTTATTTTAGGATATTATAGGACTTGTAGTTCAGTTAAAATTAGTTTTTAGGTTGCTGTAAATTTACATTTTTAGTGTGGCATTTTATGTTGAGGGAATAGGTAAATATTACTCGCCAGAAATATATTTTTGTAGAGAGGTATATGTAGGTATTTATCAGTGTCAGAGACACAAGTCTGATCTACTAGCCTTATAATATTGTACAGTAACATACAGGTAAACAAAATCTTCTGCTTTTTTACCAGACATTCAGATATTTTCATGAACTAATGAAGAAATATTTTCATCAACTTATGAATAAGTTCACACGTTCTTTAAGCTGCATTTGAATGTAAATTACACCTGTATTGTAAATGTGGTTCCAGATCCTTACATTTCTAGTGAATTTCTAATGACTCAGCTTTGAACTACTGCTGGCAGCATAGCTCAGAAAAAAAAACAGTGTCAAATATATCAGCTGTCAACAGCGACACTGCAGCAACCTTGATAATGATGCCAAAGGAAATGTCAGTAATACTGCAACTATTGTTTAAGTTTTACTTGTTTTGTATTAATTAAGGGGAAACACCATGAAGCAAATGTGTTATTTACTTTTTTTGGCACATGACCACTTTCCCACTGAAGTCCTCTAAAGTGTGTTAAAGTGTTCTCTGGCAGCTAACAGTCTTTCACAATATGTGTTGCAGCAAATTTGCAGTCAGCCTAAAGAAAACCACAACCTGAAAGAGGAAGTAATGAAAGAGTTTCATCTTTGCAGACTCTCTGCACAAAGAAACATTAGACTGTCAAATTTTTTTAAAGTTTTTCTAAAAATGTTGCTGGACAAAAAACCCGGACAATTTTTAATTTTATAGGACTATAGCTCTGTAAGGTTGGGTGACTTAAAGACAGCTTTAAAGAAAAAAAAAAGGATACTTTTGGTGTTTTTATGACAGCCTTGTGTTACGTGCGGCCCTTTTTCTCTCCCTCTGTGCATTTCTGGTCTCCCTCCTCCTAACTGTGGTGCACCTGAAATGGGGCAGCAGTAGCTCAGTCCATAGGGACTTGGGTTGGGAACTGGAGGGTCGCCGGCTCAAGTCCCGTTGTGGACCAAATCTGGAAGTTGGTCTGGTAGCTGGAGAGATGCCAGATCACTTCCTGAGCACTGCCAATGTGTCCTTGAGCAAGGCACCAAACCCCCAACTGCCCTGGTGCGCTCTCTGCTTAGCAGCCTGACTCTGACATCTCTTCACTAATGCATGCAATCCTGTTTGTGAATGCATGTGATTCGGGCCCATGTGTGTGAGAATCATGTCCCTATAACAGAGTGTAACTTCCCTCAGGGATTAATAAAGGATATAAAAAAAAAAATCAATCTGCGATCAGGGAGGGAGGTGACAGGTGGGAGAGACAGGGTAGGCAGACACACACACACACTTTTGGCAACGGCATGTTCGTTCTTTTCTCGTTTAATCATTTTCCCTGTTGCTTTCTCCCCACCAGGCTTGTTTTAGTTTTCCCCCATGCATGTTTAGATTGCTGGGTTTTGTCATTTTAGTTGGGGCTGGAGAGACCGGTAGTCCTATTTTCGATTATTTCATTTTCTATAGATACGCTTTGTGGTTACCGTAGGTAGTTTAGGGGGAGGTGCCGAGAGCGACGGCCCATTACGTGGTTGGCTCGGCACCTTCCCATCTTTTGTTCCATTGTGGGGGGGGGGGAGATTATTCAAATAAAGCTCATGGTTTATACATTTTAAATTGTGTGGCGTTCCTTCTTATATGTTTTGGTCTCCTCTTTTCCGAGTCATTCTTACTCTTCTTAAGCCTTTTGCTCCTCTTGGGTGCATAGGCCGCTGACGAATATCCTCCATTCCTCCATTTCTCTTCCCCTCAGTTGTTTCCCTCATGACCCAGTCAACAGCAAGAAGGAAGAGGAATGGTGACAAAAGACATCCCTGTTTAACGCCTGTCTTGACTTCAAAGCTCCGGGAAAGCTGGCCTGCATGCATGACTTTACCCAAGGTGTCCTCATAAGGTAAGATTTCTTGATAAGGTTTATGATCTTTGTGGGGATTCCATAGTGTTCCATTAATTGCCACAGTGTTGTCCGGTCTAAGCTGTCAAAAGCTTTTTCAAAATCAATGAAGTTCATGTGCAGGGATGTGTTCCATTCAATAGACTGTTCAATGATGATGCGTAGTGTTGCTATGTGGTCTGTGCATGACCGATCTTTCCTGAATATGTATCATATTGAGCCATATATTGTACATGCTTTTCTTTGTTTTTCTGTAAACTGATATGTTCCAATTGTGTTTTTGCATACATTTTCTAATGATCATAGATCATTGTTAACAACTTTCATAACTTTGTTGTATATGATATTAAGCAAATACACAAATAATCTAATCAACATTTAATTAACTTTTTTGATTTTGAAAAAGAAAATGATTGTTATTTGCGGCCATGTGCCTGGGTCAATTTGAGATATTTAATCTCATCTGACTGCACAAACACTTTTCTTTTCCAAAATGCCTTGACATTGGGTTTTCTGACAATTCTACATCAAAATAACTCCAGTTAACATTATTTAAAATACTGACATTGACCTATGATTATTTTTTATGTATTATTTTGATTATAATTATATTATAGTTATATATACTTTTCAAAACAAAAGTACTGTCATCAAGTTCCAGACTAACGCTAAAACATGATAAATCACTTTAAGCTGTGGCATTGTACTTTTAAACAGACTTTAAATCAGAAACATCTTCTTTGCTGTAGCTTTGTCAATACAACCCTTAAATACCAAATCATGCAACAACAACAACTCTTTACACTATCGGTACATCGCATTATCTGAGCTGTTCAATCTGAAACAAGCAAACCTGATCCTCTTTCTACAAGTTGCCAAATCAATTCTCAGGTTTCTGCTCTGCACTCTGTGGCTTCTGAGAAAAATATTCAAACTCCTCAGGCACTAAAGAAACAACAGCTATTCAAAATACACTTTAAAAGCTTCTGCTGCACCATTTCACATGCTGGAAATGTGATGGAAAGTCACTGTGGTCTGGAATGTGTAAAAAAACCCAGACCTAGTCTGACCTAGTTGTTTTTGCCAAGACAGTATTTAAAAAAATCTAAACTCTTTTTGGAAATACTGAAACTCTGTCACTGAATGAAACTGAGCTTGTAGGAAGAACTGGACCCATCAAAGGGTGTGTGCTTCCTCTTTTTTTCAGAAATGAGGTCATACTTCTCCAACTTTTCAGGCAGTTCACCATGGCCGCAACCACCCCCACTTTAAGTGCTGTTTTTGGCTTAAGTGTGAAATCATCTCCAGACGATTTAAGGTAAGACCTAACCTACAGCATCACACCTTCCTCTCTGAGTTTTGAGCCTTTGTCAGTCTGTGCCTTACTTTCTCCATCTGTTTCAAGTGTTGTTTTTATTCACTCCCGACCTAGTTACTAGATCGGCATCTAGCTAAGCATTCCACTTTCCGTTCTGTTGACGTCTGGTATCAACATTTGTCCCGGGTGTTCTCATCACAAGTGGACAGTCTTATGTGCTGGTGTAAACTTAACTGGGACGCATGAAGATGCCACCACTTCAGACCATTTGAAGGTAATCAGGAACACTAACTGCATGGCCTCCTCTCAGGCAAATAAACACAGAACCAGCACTTTATTATTACAACGTTGCATCCTTATTCAAAGCTCTGGAGCTGTTGCACGTCTTTACAGAATGTGAGAGCAGCAAAGCCATCAGATTGGCTCTGCAAGTCACTGAGGCTGTGGCTTACTCCCACAGCTGCCTGAACCCAGTCCTTTACGTGTTTCTTGGGAGGAAGTTCAGACAGGGCAGGCATTTTCCCTGTTGCTTTCTCCCCACCAGGCTTGTTTTAGTTTTCCCCCATGCATGTTTAGATTGTTGGGTTTTGTTATTTTAGTTGGGGCTGGAGAGACCGGTAGTCCTATTTTCGATAATTTCATTTCCTATAGATACTACTTGTGGTTACCGTAGGTAGTTGTAGTGTCCCACCTGTAGGCATGTATTCATAGTCCTTATAATCAACATTTATGCAAAGTATCATGAATAATCATAATAGTATTTCAGTATAATAATTAACTAATAGACACATATTATGCAAGTTAGATAAATAAATAACAATAGTGTGAGGGTTGCACATTATGAACATAACATAATCAACTAAGAATGAAATGCAGAAGGGCACATGTTGAATTCAAACTGAGCCTACAAAGTGAAATTCATCAAGGATAGAGTGAAAGAAGTCAATGCTTAGATGAAATTTTGCATGGTCAAAAAGTGAGGTCTCAAGTTTCATACAAGCTCGCAAAGCAACAATTTGAACAAACTGAACCAAACTACACTAACAGAGGCAAATCAATAAGTTTAAACGAACAAAAAAAAAGTACTTAAAGGAATAAAGGTGTACAACAAAACTGTTACAAGAGGGGCACAAAAGCTACAAAGGGCAAAACAGCAGCAGTTGAAGCAACCTTAAAATGAAAACTACTATTAATAAAAAAGCAATGCTTCAACTTACAAAGCTAAAAAGGGGTTTCAGTCGGGATTGATCTGGGGGAACGAGAGACCATGGGCCAACTAGTCAAGCTGCAGAAACAACCAAACAAGGATCTCATTTAAACCAGCAAGCTACACATCCAAACAAGGTTTCACCTCCCAGCAGCAACACCAAACACAACTGCACTTGCCAGGCAGGAGCAAGAGGCCCGTAACCTGACATCCAGCTGCCTTAAGTAAGCTTACCTGTTTCGTGAGTGGGGGAGGGGAAAGGTGAGAGGCTGCATTCAAGAACTCATCGTGTTGTTACCACATTACCATTGTTACCATTTATTGATGTGATTGATGTGTCTGTTGCATATAACAACAGCAGATCTCTTACCACATCAATACATGTGTTTGGTCATTCTGGGCATCCAACTCAACAAGTGTATAAAAAAAGCTAATATCCTGGAAAAACAATACTCAGAACTCATGATGAGCTTGACATCAGAACATTTCCATAATTTTCCATAAAACTTTTTGAAAATCTTCAAAATCTTGAAAGTCAAGACTGCACCGATGTATGTGTCATCACTTCCTCTCAATATCAAAAACCCAAACTTGCAAACAGAGCTCTGCAGTCCTCCAGCTGTGGTTACCTGTCTTCGGTCTGGTCGGACGCATTTGCAACTTTAAAAGCTTTCGCATGTGGACTTGCGGTTCTGTGTATAGCAGACACAATATTTAGAAGAGCTTTGTGACAGCTTCACAGGAAGTCACAAAGATTTCATCACAAGTGGACAGTCTTATGTGCTGGTGTAAACTTAACTGGGACGCATGAAGATGCCACCACTTTAGACCATTTGAAGGTAACACACTCACACATTCACCTCCATACCACACACACACACACACACACACACACACACACACACACATTCACCTCCATACCACTCACACATTCACCTCCATAACACCCACTCACCTCCATACCACTCACACATTCACCTCCATAACACACACACACCCACTCACACATTCACCTCCATACCACTCACACATTCACCTCCATATCACACACACACACACTTTTTTGAACAGAGTAGTATAAAGAGTGTTTGAATATATCAGCTAAATAAAACAACAGGAAGGCAAAGTAAAAACTTACTGCAGGACAGATAATTGTTTCAATAAGAACTAAGAAAGATAACGAGCCAGAAGTCCCTACATCGTCAACACACTTCCAAACAGGGAGTCATGGGAGCAAAAGTGACAAAGGGAGTCGGTGCATCAACACCTTTGGAATTGGTAATAAAACAGCAGCCTGATTATGAGAAGCAGATTAGACTCTGAATGAAGAAATGGCATAAACGGACTTCTGGAAGGTTGCAATGGCCCAAGGAAGGAACCTTCATGGCAGCGTGTTGTGATGAAGTGGAGGCAAACATTAAACATCACAAGGCAAGAGATACCACCGATAAGAGACAGGGAAAGCAAGCAGGAGGTCATCTAGATATTTGTAATTGTCACAGTGAATGTATTATAATCATCTTTTTAAACTCAAAATTTGATTTTCAGAATAGGAATAAGAGTTATATTATTTTTAATAGGAATTTGACGTGGAGTGCTATTGCCATCTAGTGTTAGAATATCCATGAATACGTAACCTTCATAATTATACATTTAGACATGTTATATAGCATACTCTTTGCTAGCTATAGAAGGTGTTATTTAAAGACACCAATTTCTTTTCCTACTTTATTAATATGTCTTATGAATGTTGACTGTACAACATGGTTTTGTTCACCTACAGGCTGCGATTAACTGAGGATGTTCCCAGATGGTGTGATTTTCCTCTCAACATGAATCTGATAGAAATGTTTGTCTAAATATATGACGTGAACCTACATCAACGTGGATCTGATAGAAATAATATCAAAATGAATGTATGGTGACATATATGTTTAGATTCTTATTCTTAATCTTATTGAGTAAACTCTGTTTAGTTTAAACAATTGTCCTCCGGTCAGAGTGGGAGTCACCCTTCTCCTGCAGGCCCACCTCCTTCTCCTGCAGGCCCACCTCCTTCTCCTGCAGGCCCACCTCCTTCTCCCGCAGCTGATATGAGTTCACACTCAGCTCAGATCTTTAGTTCTTTTGTTTGTTTTGGGTTGTTGAAGTTTAGAGCTTCAGCTCTTGCTCGCTTCTCTTCGGACCGAATCACTTCTTTTAAGTTTGTGCTGTAGTGATGAGTCTCTGCCGGCTGAACCGACGTACAAGCTCCATCCCAGCTGCACACTCCGACCAAGTTGTCAAGGCATCTAATCTGGCCCGTGGACCTCTCTGGGCCTGAAAAGAACCACTTGCCAGAGACTGAAACGCGGGACCAGCCGGTGGAGTTCAATTGAACACATCTCACAGTAAGACTGCTGGTGGCAAGGGGTGTTGGAAGATTGAGTCTTCAGTCGTGTCTATTCAGAGCCCTCCTTTAAATCCAAATAGAATCCCAAAATTTCTTTATCAACTTTCTTTTTGACCATTTTCTGATTAAGTCATTCAAACAATACCGCGTCTTATCTCATTACTAAATATATAATGTCATACATTATAATTGCATTATCCTGATCATAATAATCCTATTCTTTATCTGTTTCATCTATACATTATTGTTTACCCCTTTTTATATTAAATTTTACACATAAAATTCAGGACTTTGTGTGTTTTCTTGTTTAACATTTCCAGAACTTACTTCTTTCAAGATATGAAACTGACTGAGTAATTAATTAACTTATACCATTAAAATTATTTTCTTCCTTTAACAGGAAGTGGTGCCCCTTCTTTTAATCCGAGGTTAAATAAAGATATAACATCAGCAGAGACAGCAGAAGCCCAGCCAGTAGTGGATTGTTGGAATCTAAATAGAGCCTAAGCAATCAACCAGATATAGGGAGATAGTATAGAAACCAGAAACACAGATAGTAGTGAACTATCACAATCTAGCGTAAGCCCATAAGGTCAAATAGGCGCAGAAGATGAAGGGAGTGGGTCAGATCCAGGGGAAGCATGGGCGGTTCTAGGCAGGGGCCAACAGGGGCCAGTGTCCCTGTAACACTGAGCTTGAAAATGCATAAAAATTTCCCTTACATGATCTGCGACGAAAGGAATTGTGGGGCATCATATCTCATCTCCTTTGGTAAAGGATGGTCCAGTGTATCCTATGCTAAAGGAGGTTATAAAGATTTGACGCACCTTTCCTTAACTTTTAGAGAATTCAAACGGCTCTTATCATGGCCGCCACTTAAATGCTTCATTTCACTCCGTTAGGAACCTTCCGCAAAAAAGACAATTCGGGGTCTCTGCTCACCTGAGAGGACTGAACTTTGACCTCGTGTTTGTGTCTCCTCAGCTCTGTGTCCTCTCACAGGAAGATGATGATGTGCAGGATCCTGCTGCTCCTCATGCTGACCTGCTGTGTCTGTGGTTAGTTCACACCTTCACTTAAATCTCCCCAGAGAGAGAGAGAGAGAGAGAGAGAGAGAGAGAGAGAGAGAGAGAGAGAGAGAGAGAGAGAGAGAGAGAGAGAGAGAGAGAGAGAGAGAGAGAAAACACTCTCTCAGACTGCAGAGACAAAGACTTCATGTTCCTCTCTCACCCTCTGTGTCTCCTTGAGAACAGTTGAAGTGAACGTGACTAAGAGCTACTATCAGGCAGAGGAGAACCAGAGCGTCACGTTGGAGTGGACCTTCACACCCCAAGCTGACCCCTCACTTCACTCTCGTATAGTGTGTTTGATGGTCACTGATCACAAAGTCTCCACACTCTTTGAACTGATGGGAGGAGTCGAGGTCTCAGCGTCTGAGCATTTTGCAGGACGAGTCCACTGGGACAAAGACGTCCTCAAAGAAGGACGACTCAGACTTCATGTGTCCTTGTTAAGGACTGAAGACTCGGGACAATATGTGTGCAACATGAAGATGAAGTACGATGCTGGTCGTGGTGAATGCAGCCTTAATGTGACCGGTAAGTAGACTCAGTAGATCTCAGTAGTTTATTAAAAACCAGGGTCTGGATCAGGACCGACTGATCATCAAGAAGTTTCAGCTGACATCTCATTCTTTCATGTGGTAGTTTGATCTTCTCTCAGATTCATTCTTCCTGACATTTGCTTGTTCACAGTTTAATGTTGTAGTAAATATCTGTTTTCCTTCACAGCAGCTGCTCACGAGCCTGAAACTCAGCAGAGAGTCGAGGAAGACCTGGCCTCTACGCTGGACTGGGACTAGTACTGGTACTACTGGCAGCATCAGCTGGACTGGCTCTCTGTGTCTTTGACATGGGCGGGGCCAACAGGGGCCAGTGTCCCTGTAACAATGAGCTTGGTCCCCACTGTGGCCACCCCTCCAAAAGGAAGAACCCCCCCTAATAACACAGTATTTGACTCAACAACCGGACTCACAATCTAGTATTAAACACTGTTAATTAAACAAATATAAATCATGGTATTTAATGTTGTGTGCTATAATTTGGCATAATATTTATATATTTTTTAAAGCGATCATCTTTGTCTATTTTTCACCTGGGTTTAATGTTCCCCTCTGACAAATCAACTGGCTCCTGTTTGGCCCCCTCAGCAAAAGTGGTCTAGAACCGCCACTGAGGGGAAGGGACAGCATCATACATCCTCCCACCGGAGTGTGGCCCTGTTAAGTACTGGAACTAGAAAACACGTCGGTGGAAAGACAGTACAGATTAGGAAAAGCAAGACAACAGGTGTTAGGATATTAGCAGTAGCAGTGGTAATATGGATAATGATAATTATAAAAGTTATAAACAACAGGCAGACCCAGAATCAAGACAGTTGGAAACAAATCATGACGAACTGAGTGAGTGTGCTCTAGCAGCAGGAGTGATGGCAGCGTGGCAAAACAGAAAACCCAACAATAAAACTACAGAACTCACATATGTGAGATCAAAAATAGCTAATCGAACTATGGCAATAGGACCAAACAATGAAATAATGAATCCCCGTGAAAGAGCAGTGTAACTCAGACGGAGTAGTAAAAGTAAGAATGAAGTGCTCAAAGTATCAGTGTGTCGATATAGAACAAGGTCGGAAAATGATCAGAGCCCAGGCAGAAAAGCTGGTGATTTTAGACAAAAAAACAGAAGAGATATAGAGACCCAAGGGCAGTGCCTACTACTGTGCATAATTGGAAAATGTTAGGAAAAGAGAACAATATGTTTTATCAGTGGATGAAATATTCAGCCAGACAGATAAGTGATCAAGCTTGCATTACCTGTTATAATCCTAAACGCTTGCCTAAAATCCTACCCTTCCCAGGAGTTGAGGACGGGAGGTGCAATGAAGCACATACTTGCCTTGCAGAATGCACTTTAAATGTAGCTGTAGGAATCCGAGGAAGGTGGACAGATGATCTTAGTATTTGCCCAAAAGCAGTGATGCCACAGCTCCCCGTAATGGTCCCTCCGGTTGTACAAATATCATGAGCTATGGTGCATCCATTCTGTATAGCTAGTGGATATGATCTGATGTATGCCTTCCGAGTAAATGAGACTTCAGACAGGCGAGTGCAGTTTAAGTATTTAAACATTACAGAGGTAGTATCACCATCAGCCACAAAGTTGATCCCGCGGCCTCTCAGGTTATGTAACACCGCAAGAGACGCCGCAATCCAATGTAAACAAGTGGTCGAAGATGGCAAATATTTGTTTATAGTGCAGAATACTACGATAATTTGCAGAATAGGCCTCCCAAATATAGGAGGAGTGGTGCGACCTTTGACTGATATATTTTGGTTATGTGATAACGAAAAAAACAGATAAAGGCGACATTACCGAAATAATGGGAAGGCCTGTGCGCCCCAGTTATGATAACAGGGCAAGTAGCAGTGCTCAGTATGGTACCAACAGAACCGGAAAACACTAGAAAGAAAAGACAGGCACATGGTGCATGGAAAGAAAACGAACAAATATATATTGCATGGAATCAGGAGCCCCAAGGGACACCAGAAGAACATTATTATTATTCAAATAAAGCTCAGGGTTTAAACATTTTAAATTGTGTTGCGTTCCTTCTTATATGTTCTGGTCTCCTCTTTTCCGAGTCATTGGTTAAACTTAATGTACGTCTAGGAGGCCATAACACTATGTTTAATCAATATGTATCATATTGAGCCATACATTGTACATGCATTTCTTTGTTTTTCTGTAAACTGATATGTTCCAAAAGCAAAGCAACAATTTGAACAAACTGAACCAAACTACACTAACAGAGGCAAATCAATAAGTTTAAAGGAACAAAAACAAAAGTACTTAAAGGAATAAAGGTGTACAACAGAACTGTTACAAAAGGGGCACAAAAGCTACAAAGGGCAAAACAGCAGCAGTTGAAGCAACCTAAAAACTACTATAATAAAAAAGCAATACTTCAACTCAAGGGCGTAACTTTGAGTTGAACATTGGGGGGGTTGAGATTTCCGCCTGTGAAGCAGGTCTGAGGACATTCCCCGCATGCGAAAATCTTTAACTATATATACACACACGTGCGCGTATATACACTGTATATACAGTACTTCAGAAATACCCACTAAGAAATCATGTGATATTAGTGTCTTGAATTTTTTAATTCATAATTGTGTGCCTTGTCAGAGCATGACCATTTTTACCTGCTCCTCTGAAACCTCTCCACAGACTGGAATGCTGCTCTCAGCATGTCTCTCTGTGAGGAAAATCACACGATCACACCTATGGATAACTAAAACTGTATGTTTTTAGCCTGCTTAACAACATTTTAACTCTTTGACCTCATTACTTGGTCACCTGTGCCTCCTCTGTCTCTCTCTGATCCTTCTGTCTTCCCTGCTTTTGCTGCTACTTTCACCTTCCATCTGATACACACACATACACATTGTACAGCAAAAAATGTAGTAATTGCATGTTCAGTAATAATATGTGTGTGTGTATAATATAATTATATATATATATATAATTATTACTCAAGTTGGCTTGTCCTGTCCCAGCTTTTTACAGGGTGTCTCAGATATGTTGATCATTTTAATTCTTCATGAGAAAGTCATTGGATTCGATTGTCAGAAACCACAGGGGAGTGTTTTGTGAACATGACAGGAAATAATGATAAGGATATCATGTTGATGTTGCTTTTTTGACTTTTTGTATTTAAATTGTGCCTTGTCAGAGCATACCATTCTTACCTGCTCATCTGAAACCTCTCTCTCGCTGCTCTCAGCCTGTCTCTCTTCACCTTCTTTGATCTGATACACATTAAAACAATATACCAAATAATTACTCATTATAATTTAAAATCATACGTAGTAGTGATCACACACGGTCACGGAACAATCATGTCTATAGATGACCTTTGGCTGATCAAGAGCTCTTCTATTGGCTTTTAGCCTGTTAGCTGAATAGCGAATCTGGCTAACTGGCTAAGACACAGCACAGCAGAAAGTAGGACTAACTTTTGTTCACTTAACGTTATTTGACTCGTGAGTGGTGTCACTGGAGCCCTAGTAGTAGCGTACCTCAAGACTGCACCGATGTATGTGTCATCACTTCCTCTCAATATCAAAAACCCAAACTTGCAAACAGAGCTCTGCAGTCCTCCAGCTGTGGTTACCTGTCTTCGGTCTGGTCGGACGCATTTGCAACTTTAAAAGCTTTCGCATGTGGACTTGCGGTTCTGTGTAAAGCAGAAACATACTTCTTTGAAGAGCTTTGTGACAGCTTCACAGGAAGTCACAACCCTATCATGTGAAACCCCACATGCCCACCCAAGGTGGGGTTAGGGGATGTTAGTAACACCATATAGTGCACACTGTCAAAGTATTGTGTTCATCACCCTATCATGTCAGCTGAACAGCTAATCAATTCTCTCAATTTGCCGTCTACCTTAGCATCCTCTGGTCCAGAATTATCACCTCTCTTGTTACCAGTACTGGCAAGTAAAGTTTCTATTTTTCACTATTAGCTACATGAAAATGTTGTTTAGTGACACATCTTACATGTTTATTTCTGCAGGGAAGATTTGATTGAGTCACACTAGACATGATCGGGTTATCATTTGAAAAGCTGTTTCATGAAGCTCAGCCATGTTTGAGGTTTAAAACATAACACTGTTCAAGTTTAAGCTGTCAGCAGACAGTGTAATCGTTCCTTCTGTTGACTTTAAATAAACTCAACAAAAGAGAAGGGCTGAAACAAATAATCTAATCAACATTTAATTAACTTTTTTGATTTTGAAAAAGAAAATGATTGTTATTTGCGGCCATGTGCCTGGGTCAATTTGAGATATTTAATCTCATCTGACTGCACAAACACTTTTCTTTTCCAAATTGCCTTGACATTGGGTTTTCTGACAATTCTACATCAAAATGACTCCAGTTAACATTATTTAAAATACTGACATTGACCTATGATTATTTTTTCATGTATTATTTTGATTATAATTATATTATAGTTATATATACTTTTCAAAACAAATGTACTGTCATCAAGTTCCAGACTAACGCTAAAACATGATAAATCACTTTAAGCTGTGGCATTGTACTTTTAATCATAAACATCTTCTTTGCTGTAGCTTTGTCAATACAACCCTTAAATACCAAATCATGCAACAACAACAACTCTTTACACTATCGATACATCGCATTATCTGAGCTGTTCAATCTGAAACAAGCAAACCTGATCCTCTTTCTACAAGTTGCCAAATCAATTCTCAGGTTTCTGCTCTGCACTCTGTGGCTTCTGAGTAAAATATTCAAACTCCTCAGGCACTAAAGAAACAACAGCTATTCAAAATACACTTTAAAAGCTTCTGCTGCACCATTTCACATGCTGGAAATGTGATGGAAAGTCACTGTGGTCTGGAATGTGTAAAAAAACCCAGACCTAGTCTGACCTAGTTGTTTTTGCCAAGACAGTATTTAAAAAAATCTAAACTCTTTTTGGAAATACTGAAACTCTGTCACTGAATGAAACTGAGCTTGTAGGAAGAACTGCTTCCTCTTTTTTTCAGAAATGAGGTCAAACTTCTCCAACTTTTCAGGCAGTTCACCATGGCCGCAATCACCCCCACTTTAAGTGCTGTTTTTGGCTTAAGTGTGAAATCATCTCCAGACGATTTAAGGTAAGACCTAACCTTCAGCATCACACCTTCCTCTCTGAGTTTTGAGCCTTTGTCAGTCTGTGCCTTACTTTCTCCATCTGTTTCACATGTGTTGTTTTTATTCACTCCCGACTATCGGCATCTAGCTAAGCATTCCACTTTCCGTTCAGTTGACGTCTGGTATCAACATTTGTCCCGGGTGATTTCATCACAAGTGGACAGTCTTATGTGCTGGTGTAAACTTAACTGGGACGCATGAAGACGCCACCACTTTAGACCATTTGAAGGTAATCAGGAACACTAACTGCGTGGCCTCCTCTCAGGCAAATAAACACATAACCAGCACTTTATTATTAGAGTACTGAACCTGACAGAGATTCTCCCGACCTATAGTCGTTCACATATGCTCCTCACAGCTGGAGACTATCCAGGGGGGGGATCGGGGGATTTCCCGAGGTAAGACGTGACGTAAAAAAACAACGTGGAAGTAGCGGCCGTAGCAACAGAGTCCGCTACACGACGTTATGATGAGAATATTTGTCTTTATATCAATGCTATGTGTAATCCAATGGAATGACAACATCCACAAAAGAGAGGAGAACAACATACTGAAGAACAGAAAACATAATGCAGACATTTAATTATGTGCACAGACATCGTAGTGATCGTGTGCAGACACTTTAGGCAGTCACTGTATATAAACGTCATTCTCTTTCCATTGGCTCAAATTGAAATCTACGGAGTTCAGACATCACTCACTCGGATATTCTGCGGATAAAATACTAGGGGTCTGGCCGGATAAACTCTGGGTAAAGTCTGCGCGAAAAATGCAGCTGTTTGCGTTCACACATAGCCTAAAGAACCTCCGGGTAGCCAAATCTCCGGAGTTTTACAGGAGATTTCCATATGCGTGATAATGGTTTATGAGTGTGCAAATGTAATGTATACATCAGTACAGGATTTGGACTTAAACAAGACAAATTATGCTCTATATATCCAAGCATGGGATATTTTTTTCATTCAGGAAAATCCCATAGCCAGAGGAGAACGGGCTTGATTACATGAGGACATGGGTGTTGGAAATGTATGCTTAGGGCTTTTCACAGATATAGGCGACAAAGTGCTTTACATGGACAAATATTTAGAAATATAAGAGACAGTAGATGGTGTGATGAGCTAGAAAGTGTAAAGCACAATCCCCAGACATACAATACAGAACACTGACATTAAAGGTTTCAAGGTTGTCAAGTGGTTTTTCTGTACAAAAGAAATAAGGTACATGACAATTAATTGTTTGCCTTGTTAACAAATGAAATCTGAGCATGACAATATCGTCAAACATAGGATGGTGCATCAATTAAACAATAAGTCAAGTCTGCACAGGCTTAACAAACAAACTGAATCACCAAACTCAAACAATAACTCACTTTTGTACGCACTCTGCAAAGAAAGAGGGAAACGGGTCTTGTCAGCTGGAGAGCAAACTGAGCAACGGGCACTCATCCTCTTTATGAGAGACCTGATTTAAGAGAGTGGATTCACCTGTGGCTGATTGCTGCAGCAAGCACAGGTGTTTATGTTGCTCCTCCTTGAGCTCAGGGATTGAAGACAAACATTAAGAATCTCAACACCAACCAATTTCCGCACAATATGCACTATATAATATCCTGTGGCTTGTGCACAACCACAGACTGTATGCAGGCATTCGGTGCGATCTCTATTCATTATGTTTTCTGTTTGCCAGTATGTTCTTTTCTGCTCTTTTTTTTCCGATATTGGGAAGGTGTTGAAGTACACATACAGTAGCATTGATACAAGGGCAAACATTAAATTATAGTGTCGGACTTCTTTGCTTCTTTTAACGATCATTAATTGCCTCCCGAGTTCACCCCTCCATTCGACAGGGGTAATCTCATGCTGTGATGTGCATGTGTGAACAAGCGCCTCAGAAACGTTTTAGGGGCAGTCTGCTCAAAACGTTTCGATAATAATCGAGGTTACTGAAAAATATTTGGAGACCCATGTCAATGCCAGGTGTGAACATCTGTACTTATAACTGTCCACTAGTGATTGGATCAGATAGGATGTGCATTGGACCTGAGGGAAAATAACACATTTAGAAAGGTTTTGTGTTGCACTCCTCACAGCTACAGTGTAGTTTCTTTATGAAGTGCAGATTGAATTAACTAGTCTGAAATACTGGAAACTTTCTAATCCTTGATGGTTTTGTCATTCTGATTCTCACCAGCTCTACAACAGACAACTTCAGTGGATTCCCAACGGACTACTACTATGATTATCCAGAGGATGGCTACGGGAGATGCACTTATGAGCGTCATGGCGCCACTTTTATTCCTGCCCTCTACGCCATTTTCTTCATCCTTGGCATTGTGGGTAACTCTCTGGTCATCTGGGTCATTGTTTGTGGTGTTCGGCTGCGCAGCATGACGGACGTGTGCCTCCTGAACCTGGCTGTCGCTGACCTCCTCTTGGTTTGTTCACTTCCTTTCCTCGCCCATCAAGCCCGGGACCAGTGGATGTTCGGGGAACATCTGTGCAAAGGGGTTCTGGGTATTTACTACATTGCTTTCTACTGTGGGATCTTTTTCATAAGTCTCATGAGCATTGACAGGTACTTGGCAATAGTACACGCTGTCTATGCAATGAGAGCACGGACCAGGTCCTTTGGAATGATTGCAGCTGCAGTAACATGGTTGGCTGGAATTTTGGCATCTTTTCCTGAGCTCATCTACCTCAAAATCCAGCCTGGTTCCAATATGACTCAGTTCTGCTACCCTGAATATCCAAGTACGGATGATTCTAGTCCAACCTACTATCACTTCTGGACATTGTTCAGCCTTTTTAAAATTAACATTTTGGGTCTTCTTGTCCCTTTTGTCATCATGGGTTTTTGCTACTCACAGATCATCTGGAGGCTGCTGTACAGCCCGTCGTCCAAGAAACAGGCCATCCGTATAGTTCTTATAGTGGTGGCTGCTTTCTTCTGCTGCTGGGTGCCCTACAACGTTGCATCCTTATTCAAAGCTCTGGAGCTGTTGCACGTCTATACAGAATGCGAGAGCAGCAAAGCCATCAGATTGGCTCTGCAAGTCACTGAGGCTGTGGCTTACTCCCACAGCTGCCTGAACCCAGTCCTTTACGTGTTTCTTGGGAGGAAGTTCAGGAGGCACTTGGTGAGGTTAGTAAACAGGGCTCCCTGCAGACTGTGTCAGGTTATCAAGGTGTACCTGCCTCAGGACCGAATCAATGGATCGGTGTATTCACAGACCACCAGCCTGGACGAGAGGAGCACTGCTGTGTGAAGTGGTTGAATGTGGCAAAGAGGGTTTTACGGTATGAGTTGAGTTTACTGTTATTTTCTGTGTGGTCAAGCCAACAATAAGGACATTTCTCTTTCATTTTCTTTTCAGGTCATAAATAGCCAAAAGTACCCTAAATAGGTAAAAACACATATGCACAGCATTTAAAAAACATTGCTTATCTAGCCTTGTTTAAAATGCGTATTTCAGTGGGAATAAAAGAGTTTCTGTAAGTTTTCTTTTTCGCCTAAAAGGACTGCCCGAGGGGAGCAGCTGAAACGAGTGGTGAAGGGGGTGTGAAGGGTCCTGAGTGATGCAGACTGCTTTCCTTTCTGTTGCTCACATGTAAAGTTCTGACAGTTGGATCTGGGTGGTGCAACACAGCTCCTTGGTCTTAGTGATGTTAAGCTCCAGGGAGCTGTTCTTAAACCATAGGGCCATGGTGTTTACCTGCTGTCTGTATGAGGACAGGGAACGCTCATCTGTCAGACAGGCTACCAGATAAGATAAGACACTTTATTGTCATTGTATGCGATACAACGAAATTTGGTTGGTGACAAACAGCCCAGCAGCAATCTATGAGATAAAAATAAGATAAAAAATATATTAAAATATATTAAAACAGCAGGTTAGGCACATACAACAGCACACAATATAAGTACAGGAATAAGTTATTGCACAGAGTAACCATATTGCAGCATGTTTAAAGTGCAGTAGTGCTACATTTTTTCAAGTCAGTCCTTCTGCTGCTGCTGTGCAGCTGGCGTACCACACGGTGACACATTGACAGAGGATGCTTTCTATTGTGCTTCTGTAGAAGTTGACCAGAGCCATGTCATCAGCATATTTAAGCAGAGTCAGTCCATTGTCATCACAGGTTATGTCATTTGTGTATATGGAGAAGAGGATTGGTGATAAGACACAGCCCTGTGGTACCCCAGTATTTAAAACAATGTCACTTGATTTAAAACCAGACGGTAACATGTTGTGGTCTGTCCTTTAGAAAGTTTTTAATCCATAAAACCAGGGTTGAGTTGACTTGTAGACCTTGGACTTGGTTCAGGAGTGTGTTTATATTTACTGTATTGAAAGCAGATGAGAAGTCCATAAATAAAATCCTAACATATGAGTTAGGAAAGTCAAGGTGCTTTGCCACTGTGTCCAGGAGGGTTAGGGTGGCGTCCTCTACTCCCCGTTTTGCCTTGTAGGCAAACTGTAGCGGGTCCAAGCTCTCGCCAACTATGGTGCTGAGCTCCTCAGCAACCACCCTCTCCATACATTTGCAGAGGATCGAGGTGAGTGCCACAGGTCTTGTAGGTATATGTAGGTATTTATCAGTGTCAGAGACACAAGTCTGATCTACTAGCCTTATAATATTGCACAGTAACATACAGGTAAACAAAATCTTCTGCTTTTTTACCAGACATTCAGATATTTTCATGAACTAATGAAGAAATATTTTCATCAACTTATGAATAAGTTCACACGTTCTTTAGGCTGCATTTGAATGTAAATTACACCTGTATTGTAAATGTGGTTCCAGATCCTTATATTTCTAGTGAATTTCTAATGACTCAGATTTGAACTGCTGCTGGCAGCATAGCTCAGAAAAAACGGTGTCAAATATATCAGCTGTCAACAGCGACACCGCAGCAACCTTGATAATGATGCCAAAGGAAATGTCAGTAATACTGCAACTATTGTTTAAGTTTTACTTGTTTTGTATTAATTAAGGGGAAACACCATGAAGCAAATGTGTTATTTACTTTTATTGGCACATGACCACTTTCCCACTGAAGTCCTCTAGTGTGTTAAAGTGTTCTCTGGCAGCTAACAGTCTTTGTAATAAAGTTTCACAATATGTGTTGCAGCAAATTTGCAGCCAGCCTAAAGAAAACCACAACCTGAAAGAGGAAGTAATGAAAGAGTTTCATCTTTGCAGACTCTCTGCACAAAGAAACATTAGACTGTCAAATTTTCCAAAAGGTTTTCTAAAAACTTTGTTCCAATAGCACTCAACAAAACTCGGCAAATTTTTAATTTGTACTTTTATAGGACTATAGTACTGTAAGGTTGGGTGACTTCAGAAAGACAGCTTAAAAAAAAGATACTTTTAATATTTTTGTGACATGTATCATATTTAGCCATATATTGTAAATGCTTTGCTTTGTTTTCTGTAAAACTGATATATTCCAATTGTATTTTTGCACATACTGTACATTTCCCAATGTTCATAGATCATTATTAACAACTTTTATATCTTTGTTGTATGTAATATTCAATTGTTTTTCCTATGTTCCTATGTTGTCTCATTTGTTAAGAATTATTAAATAAATGTATGCATCCTGTAAAATCTATCCTGAATTATTTTCCTTCAGGCCCTATTTGAATGTATTACAGTGAGCAAAGTAGTGGTGATTGGCAGGAGGAAGTAAGTCTTAAAAAAGCTACTTTCTGGAATGGATTAGCACCCTTACATCATGTACTTTGATGTTAAACATCCGGAAGTCACATACATTTTAGACCCCTCAAGAGAGTTATCTTTGATATCAACAGGAAGGATATGATCCTTAACAAGCATTAAAAGACCTATAGCTTACAGACCAGGTTTTAAGATAACATTATATTATAATGAAGGACAGGTAAACAGGAGAGTATACAGTAAATGCTGCTGGTTCTGAAGAAAACAGGATTATTATTGAAACAGACTTTCTTTTTTAAAAATGGGTGTTATCAAAGGCATTACATCTTTGGACATCTTTTCTGAACTTTCTGGAGGGCATGACATGATAGGGGCCCTTTAGCTGGAAATATAATTCACATCATCCAATAAGCTAAGAAAATCAATTAATTTGTCTTACCATGGTTTGTTCCAAGGAAGTGTGCATTTTGTAAACAAAGGGGACCCAGAATATAGCCCTGGGGGATCCCTCAAAATTGAGGAGAAATGTGTTTTTAAAAGTAGAGTAAAGGGTAGACAGAAAACTAACTGCAATGATTTTATGTTTAGGATTTGTTTGGAGTCAGCGTCAAATCATCAGATTCTATGTAAATGTGTTGCAAAATCTGAAAACTTAGATTATTTACCAACAATAATAAATTTTAAATCATTTGTCCAGTCCTGACATACAAGTCAATTATGGGAAAGTAGAAGTTCTTAGTAAAACGAGAAGAAGACAGATCTTCAAGTCAGGGAAGGTACCAAGAGCTGCATGTGTTGCAACTTGTGAGAAAGAAGAGTGAAGGACTGACTTATTTTGAGGGATTTTGTCAACTCTTTTTCAGAGGCCTAGAGAAGATTTCAGCTTATATTCAAGCTCATAATGAAAACAAAAAACATAATAAAACAAAAAAATAAATACAACTTTTAACAGAAGTTGCTATAAGAAGGTATAGCATTAGTTAAACTAACCATGGAATCTTTTTCTGCAAGGTGAGAGACTATGTCTACCATTTTTTTTATTAACCTGACACGTGCAACAGTCATGTTGAACTTGTTATAGAATAACTGTTTTGCATGTGCATATGTGCTCACCAAACTATAAAATTCAACATCAACTCTTCAGGGCCATCTAGTGGTCTAGATTCATTGATGCACAGCAGGTTTATTGTATGTTTGATAAGAAATCTTACAGACTGTGGTAGCACCATCCTGTGTGTAGGTCACAATTAAGTCATTTCATCTGCACAAGATAAACTTTCTAGGAAGTTTTCAAAGTGTACTGAAAAACCCTTTTTACTAATAGAGAGATAAATGGTGGTCATTTGTTTTAAATGTGAAACAAGGAGTTAGAGTGGGATTTTTCTGTATGAGTAAATGCTGAACTCAGTGGGTGAAGAATACTGAAGGTTGCCCAGAAGCTGCAGTAGGTGACCTTTCACAAAGGGAGAAAACATGAATACTAAGAATTATTCATCACATTCATATCCATCATCAATCATATCATCAATACTGAAAATATTATAATGCCAGCGAGTAGCTATATGAACTAAAACACAACATTCTGACAAATAAGGAGAAACACTTTGCCAGCAAGCAACACCTTCACACCCGGCAGATCTTGCATGAGATTTTGATCGAAAGCAAGTGTTGAGCTTAAACGGATACATCCTCTGTGGTTTCATGCAAAGAAGTTTGCTTCTAAAAAAACAAAAAATAGATTTAACACCTGATATTGTTGTTCATTTCAATGACTTGCAGATGAACCAAAGGTAAAGCCAGGTTCATTTGAACAAAAAAGTTAAATTTTTTTCAGTTTTTGAATCTCTCTTTACGGTAACTCCTCTCTTACGATGTATGCCATCAGACATTACAGTTGGAATACAGAGGTGGGGGAATTATGTGCTCTTTGAAGCGACACAAGAGTGTACAGATTCAGCATCTGCAGAGTGCAGATAAGATCAGCTACAACGCCTCTTCTTTCTTCTTTTTTTAAATAGGTTATCACATTACACATCTTCATTAGAGTAAATACATTCACTGAGTATTTCAAAGTAAATTTCATTCTTGTTTTTTTTTTTTTAATCTAATCTTGCTTTCAATATCACAAACAACACTTCCAGTCATTGGTCTGAAAATCAGATACATTTAAGTCTTGATGCAAGAACAATGATAAACCATGTGTGAAACTTCAGTGTTGCTTTTGGTTCAAAGTTTAAGATGAAAACAAAGAATGATCCTCCTGTCCCAGACTTAAGATTCAGCTTCTCTATCTATCAAGTCTCAAGAATGCATTGTTATCTTCCATGAGTGATTGAGCTCCCTTGTCTCAAAGGTCCCTTTGAATTGTTGCTCAGACATCCATTACTTTCATACTAATGCTATCCTTATTATAGTTGTTATTGCTTATATAAGACATGTTGACCTACAGTCATTATATTAGTATATTAACATTATTACTTTACTGTTATGCCAATTTTACATATATTCTACAATCATTATTGACCCAATATTAAAGCTCAATATTGTCTGCAAGGTTTATTATTGTGATTAAATGTGAATCTACTCAATAACTGGGGAAGGACAGCCTTTTGTCACCCTAGCAACATCTTAAATACTATTATCACATAGTGTCTCAAAGGAGGCAGTTTAGATCAGAATTTAAAATCCTCCTTTTAATTACAAAGCTCTTACTGGTTAGGCACCTTAACATAAAGAGCTTATAGTGCCCTTTGACCCCTCTAGAACATTACACTCCCAGAATGCAGGCCTGCTGGAGGAATCTACAGTCTCTACAAGTTGTATGGGAAATACAGCCTTCAGTTATAAGCCCCCACTCCTTTGGAATCATATACTAGGAAACAAACATCATCTGGGTGGGCTCTAAACTTTTCTTTTTTGATAAAGCCAATAGTTAGAACTGGCTCAGGCTTGAACCAGCTCCTTGTTATGCTGCTATAGGCTTAGACTTCCATCATGTCTCTCCCTCTGCTTTCATGTCAAATTAATGCATGTCACAATATTCTACGTCTTTGTGTAACATTAAAATTACACTAACCATTTATTTTCCCCGGGAGGTTTCTGAGCTCCTTTGTCTTGTAGGTTCCTCTGGATCGTTGCTGCAGACAGCCAGCCTGCTGTGGACCTGCCTGACTCCAACTCCTGTAAAAAAATAATTGTATTTGTTTATTTGGATCCTCATTAGCTACTACTCTTCCTGGGGTTTTTTCTCTTAGATCAGTCTGACTTACAAGTGTTTGCTCATTGCTATAAGTGTCGCTCATAGGGGATTCATGTTGGACCTCTGTAAATAATATAACAAAAACTAGAGTCTACACCTGCTCTTTTGTAGTGTCTTAAGAGAACTTCCATTTTGAAAGCTATACAATACAAATTGATTGATTGATTCGTTCCAACGTAGGATTAGGCTTCTCGACACAGAACGGAAGTATTTTATTGCTGCTGTTTCCTTTCATTTTGACGAACTGTTCAGGGGTTTTCCCTTCTTATTACTAATGCCATGAAAACAGTAGCTCTTCTCACAACCCTCAAGGATTGTGTGTTTACTGTGTGTGCGCACAAAGTGTCAGAGGCAGTGGTTCCTTGTACGTTTAATGGCAAAATAACCGAGGACAAAATAAAATATTTACAACACTTAGTAACATGTAAACACAATCTTCTGTACAAAGAAATATACATGCAAAATTAAAAAATAAGTCATCATAAGACATTCAAAATGACATTGCTGCAGTCTTGTTCTATGTGTATTTAAAATATGACATAGTTATGAGGTTTACATCCTGAGTGTGGGCATACTGCCCGACCCTCTCTGTACATCTTTACATCACACGTAGGCCGGGTTTCCCAAAAGCATTCTGTTACTTAGATTATATTCTTCCATGAATACTCCTAAACAGAATTCCATAAAGTGATTAAAAGCATGATTTTGGGAAGCCCAGATCCACACCAATAAATTAAAATGAGACAAAATAAGAGACTAAGACTGTACAGACAAACACGCGTCATTGAACTCAACATGTTATTGACTTCTTTAGTGTTTAATCAGGTTTTACATTAACCCTTTGAAACCTGAAAATAAAATAAGAAACAAAGCAAGTTTTTTTTTTGTTTCATCCACCTCTCTAGTTTGAAGCATTCAACTGGCACTTAAAAAAGAAAAAAGTATTCGGTAACTTCTCCAGATATAACATCAACTCCTACAAAATAAAACAACCCAAAGTTAATGTTGAGTGTTATTTTTCAAGGGGAAACATTTGAACTATTGTTGGTCCAACATTTGGGCTAAGTTTAATTGTCCAATCATTGAAAGTCCATGGTGAGCGGGCCACAAGGAGAGATCTTTCAGGATCTATATCTTGGTAAAAACGTCGACAAAGTCTGTGTTACGACATCAAACCCAGATGCTCAAACAAAAGAAATCTAGTGACATAGACCAGAATATACCTACAAAAGCCTAACAAACTCACACAGCAAACCACTTTTGTGCACAGCTTGAAAAGAAAAAACAAGTGAAATATTAGTTAGTTTTTTTTTCCAGCAATAAACCACCAAACAATTTCTTGTTACAATAAGAATAAATAAAGCCAGACTGAACCTTTGTAAACACGCGTAGGTCAGGGTTCAGAATGGTCTTTTATAACTTAACGTGAGAAATAAAAAAAACCTACACTTAAGCAGGGGAAAAAAAGCATAGTTGACTTTGGTATTGTTACAGAAAATAAGAACATGACAAAATGAAAGCATAAGTGCCTATATTTAATAGATACACATTTTTTTTATACATTATTCCCTCCTCTTGTCTGGGGGGGTTTTGCAGATATTAATACTGAACTTAATACATAAGAGTTAACACAATACAGACATCTATCGCAGTACCAGGTACGTACATGCCTTTTAAGAATACAGCTACAACACAATTCTTCATAAATAGTTGCATAAATGTTAAAGCTGCAACATTGCACATGGGGGTCGATGCAAAATACGAGTGCATTTCTAGTAGCGGTTTTGTTCGTGGTGAGATCCAGCTGCTGAGGGTCCACAGGGAGCAGCTGCATGGACTCACTAATACTCGGCAAAAGAAATAGCTTTTGTTCATTTGAGATGGATTCTTCGAAGTGAGAATGAAAGGCAGGAATACGTTATTTACAAATAAGGCGGATGCAGATAGAAATCTGAGAAGCTCATTCCCAGGTGCCGTGATGCTTGTTCAAGTTAATTTTGTTTCTCCGAATGTCAAAAAAAACAAAAAAAACGATTTCTCCTTTCAAACGGAAGGGGGGCATAAAGTTAAGCAAACTATTGCACTGAATGTAACTACAACGTGTTTCTGGAGAAGGTTTTGGTCTTCACTTTGATCCAGAATGAAGCGGACCCTGCTGATGGGTGCCACTTTGTTCACACACCTCACTTCTTTGTTTCCTACTACCTACTTACCTTTTAATCCCCAAAAGGTATGAATAAAGACAGTTTTCCATTCCCTCACTGTACAGAGTTTCATTTACAAAAAGTAATCTCTCGTTACAAAAAGCATTTCCTTATATTCAACCGAAAGCAGCCTGAAGTACTCTTATTTTACAGTATTCTATTTTTCTCTGTTTAACACTGTCCCGAAACGCAAGACTCGCTCGCGCTGGATGGTCGACAAAGCTTGGTTTTCTCCCTGCTAGGTCAACGTTTTAAATCTCAGACAGATTCAAGCAGTTCATTTGTTGTGCAGGCATAAAGACAATATGCCGTGGGTTAAGGGGAGGAGGGGGAGAGTCAGAGGGTTTGTCAGCAGAGGTCAGTCAGTCAGTCAGTCAGCAGCAGCAGGACTTTTGTGGCTTAGTGAGGGAAAAGGGGATCTTTGTGGAAATGTTGCTGGTGGTCCCTCCTGGTGGTTTTTACACAGCTCATCTGAACTAAACGTATTAGTTACTCATCCTCCATATTTTCTTTGTATATCTTCTACACCTTTGTTACATGTGGTTGAGCAGGCGGCTGTGAAGAAAGGCCTTTATGGTGCCAATGGGCCGAACATCGTTCTGGTGTTTCCGTCTCTCGATGAAGGAAATGAGTCTGGAGGTGTCCAGATGTGCAGTCTGAGGGCCGGGAGACGCAGGCCGCCTGTGATTTGAGGTTTCCCTGTTTATCACACCTTGCGGCTGGAGCCAGGGCTCCTGCAGGCAGGACCCCGCAGAGGGCCGTCGCTCGGGCTCGCCCTGGAGCAGCAGGCACACAAAGTCTCGGGCGGCCGGGCTCACACCCTGGAAGTAATCCTCCGGGAAGCTGAAGTCCAGGCGACAGATGTTCAGACACGTCTCCTCCAAACTCTCATCCAGGAAGGGAGAGGCACCGCTTAGTAAAACGTAGGTCACCACCCCTGTAAATGAACCAATGAAAAGCCCAAGTTAAAGAATCAATGAGGACGCAAGTTATCTGCTCAATCAGAAGTAATGGAATGTGTGTGTCTATTACTGAAACATAATTGTTGATTGCTTCATATTATTGAAGGGGAAGTGAAGGATTGTGGAACTTGTGGTTCATTTAAGTAAATCAAGCTTTGGGGCTTTGGTATCATCAACTCATATCCACACCACCACAATATGTTTCATATGATGTTGTAAATTCTGAACTGTTTTGTGCTCGGTTACAGACCTAAGCTCCAGAGGTCAGACAAGAGCGAGGCAGGCTGACCCAGGACCAGCTCAGGAGCGGAGAACTCTGGGCTCCCCAGGAGAGGATGGATGTAGGAGGAGGAGGAAGGGTTCAGCTGAGCGGCATCACCAAAGTCTGTCAGCTTGATCACGGGCTGGGAAAATGCATGTTCTACCACAATGTTCTCAGGCTGCAGGAGCAGGAGAAAGACAGAGGCACACGTTTCTCAATACCAACAACTTAAGAAAAACACATTTAGAAAGCAGGAACCTGAGAAAAGTGGCATCTTTGGATAAAACATCATTGAACTAATTAGCTTTCACATTATACTTGCTGATAAAGTCAATTTAAAATCCTCTCATTCTTTCCTCTACTCTGGTGTTAGAGTGTGCATTTACTTTGAGATCGAGGTGTGCTATCCTCCAGCTGTGCAGGTAGTGGAGAGCCTCCAGAATATCTCGCAGGTACAGAGCCACCTTCTCCTCGGTCAGGTTGCCCCAGCTCACAATGTAGTCCAGGAAACGTCCCTGGTCCGCCCTGAAAAGAGGAACACATGGACACATTAGAGACTTGCACAGTAACAAGGTTGAACTTTATTTTTCAAACACTGTACTTACATCTCTAGTACAACCACGTAGCTGTTGGCAGTCTCGTACGTGTCCAGCAGTCCGACCAGGTTGGGGTGGTCCAAGCTCTGCAGGAGTCTGATCTCCTGCAGCACCTGCTCTCGTCGCAGCAGCTTCTTGTTTACTTGTTTGGCTGCAACTGTGCGTTTACTCCCCCTCTGGTCACACCGCTTAGTCACTGAGAAACGTCCCCTAGGGGAGCAGAAGTTAGGATTAGAAGACTATATGTACAGCTATATACATTCACATATGATGTGACGCAACATGGTGAGAACGTTTGTTGATCTTAATCTAACTGTACTGTGCGTCTGTTGTACTTTTTCAGATTTTTAAATGGCTTTTTTTTCATGTGACCATCATTTATTAATTTGTTATCCTACATATCATGTATCTATAGTTTATTTTTCCAGACCTGATTAAACAGATGAAGTTGGTGAGGATACAGGCACTCTACAGTCAGTTTACAAAATGTCTTTATAAAAACAGCTACATTAGTCGATTGCCAAGAAATTTTGATCCCCCCTCATCAAAATAATCAACAACCACCTAACTACTTCTTGAACAGCCATCCACAATAAAGTCAGTAATATGAAGAGTTGATTAGATTGATGTGGTCAAGAAACAACTTGTGACAGTCAAACAGAAAAGGTGAGAGCTCAAACCAAGAGGGCTTTTAATAGCAACATCCTTACCTTCCTAGTTCAGTGATCTCTGTGTAGTGAGACTCAAAGCCGTTTTTCCAGAGGACTTCACTGCCATCTTCAGCAGTTCCTGAAAAACCCATTACGTAACACGTGTTATACAATGAAGTCAATGTGAAAGTGCAGAACACTGCAGTTCCTTGAGGGTCTACTTGAGGTTGGCTCAAACAGCCCATAGGTCACACACACACACACACACACACACACACACACACACACACACACACACATACACACACACACACCCATGTTAAAATAGTTCAAATGTCCATTTCAACAACAGAACTGAACATTATTACAGCCTGGTTCCCATCTCTAACAGCACAGCACACACTGTACAGGGGGTCATAGGTCTTCTGTTTAGATTTTTTGAAGGATACATGTTATGCATATAATTAGGGGTTTGATTAATATGACTGCAAGCGGTGCGGTTGTAGCCGTTTACCAGGAGGCTTAAGACCCGCCTCAGCTCCAGCTCTTTGCCTGTTACTAGAACTAAAGTTAGGTTGAGCATTTTCAATATTGCGACCACCATAACTTGGCTTCAGAACTCCCCTTTAGTAACAAATGGGTGACGTCAATGAGGCTGCGTCCATGTTTCATACAGTCTATAATGCTGGTTGTGTTAGAAATTAAAGTACATTAATGTCCACAGTTTTGTGGTTTCAAAGTGTATACCTGAGGTAGTGTAAGTGTCCTAGCATACCCAGAAATTGAACTTAACATAATTAAACCTAAATATCTTTCTAGTAATAAAAAGCTTGAGGACAGTGGGATTCTCACCTGAGACTCTGAGGCTGGCGGACGAGGTGACAGAGCCGGCTACATTTGTGGCAACACAGGTGTAAACGCCACTGTCCTCTACAGACACTCCCAGGATACGAAGCACTGCTTCTTCTGTCTCACTGAAAAAAGGAGAGAAGGATGGGAAAAGAAACAAATGAAATAAGATGCAAGCCTGAGGTTTTCGACATTTGATACTTAAAGAGTTTTGTGTATTGCTAAATGAGCAGTAACATTTCTACACCACAGAATTAAGACTTCTCTTCCAACAAACTTGATGTTTCTCGTCTAAAAATAATGGATTATAATGCTACTCAGGCTCCCCTCTTACTTTACTGTAATTGAAATTTACAACAACATATTTAGATTTTTATCAGGCAGTCTGATGTACAGTATTCATCCATTGGGGCTAAAATACTTAATACTTAAAAATAAATAGTTAAGAATCTTTCTCACTCAAAAAAATGAATACTGCAGATTTTTTCTTTGATTCAGCTCAAAGAAAAACAAACAAGATATTAAGTGGAGATGTATGCTGCTACCTGTAAGTGATGCTGTAGTTTCCGCTGTTGCTCAGAGTGTTGTTGTCAGGTCCCCGCCAGGTGACAGTGGCACGTGGCCGACCGCACACTTTACACCTCAGGGTGACACTGCTGCCACTCTCACATGCTACATCGCTGACAGGGATGAGAAACTCTGGAGGAGCTGGAGAGAAACAACACAAGTCAATGTGCCATGAGCGTTGTTGTCGTTTCACTTAATTAGGTTGCGTTTGGAATTTTAGTACTTGAAGCTATCTAATGGAACAAAACATTTATTTAACTGCACCACACTTTAAGTTCAAAAAGCAAAAATGTATACGTACCATCCTGGATGAAATTTGGATTTAGGAGCTGTGAAGAAAATGTAATGACATAATTAGATTTTCATGCACAAATTACAGAAAGGGCAAGTAAGTAAAAGATATCCCGACACCCTTTACCTTGACAGAGACTTTGTTAGCCAGGTTGTCCTGAGACTTGCGGTAGCCATTCTCCATCTTCCTGCCCTCCTTGTCTCTTTTCTCAGACTTTCTGCGGATACGGAGTGCTGTGTGCCATGATAATGATTTTCTAAAGGAAACAACACAAAGGGGCAGTCATTTCAGTCTTTAATGAGTTAAACACAAAATCAGAATCATGATAGATTGCATACTGTGTGCTTCAACAGGAGACACGTCTCTTGTTCTTACTTGATGGTTCCTTCAGGGAGTTCAGGTGTGATGGAGGATGATGTGTGTCCTAATACGTAGCCAGGGATCCAGCCCTCAGCAGCGGGACAGTGCTCATTGGATGCCCGATACACCAGAAACATGTTCTGCTGGTTGCTGGCCAGCATTTGGACCACCTCACCCTGCACCACACTGATCTCATCCTCCTTCACTGCCACATAGTCCTGGGTCACCAACATGGTGGACACACTGCTGCTGCTACTGCTTTCACTCTGTTGGAGAGAAAGAAATAAAACACTTTAGAAGATGTGAGACTTCACACAGATGGAAACGTGTTGGCACACAAATGCAAACAAAGTAAATACACACACATGAAGAAAATGAATTTCTTGAAATGAAGTACAGAAGTGTGTCAGTAGCTTCTCACCAATCAAATGCATTATTTGATTGACAGTGTATTTAGAGGGATGACCTTGCTAACATGCTTAAAGCATGCAGCAAAGGACGGAGAAATGCTTTCAACAGAGGTGATTTTTTATGTCTTCACTGACGAGTGTCGGGTCATTGTATAAGAGTTATTTTTCGGAGTTCTGAGGAGCTGTGGAGCAGAAGTTATGGTTCGCAAGATGAAGAGTGAAGTTGAAGTTAAAAAAAACTTTCCAAGAAGATGCTTGATCAATTCGAAGAGAGACTGATAAAGTTAGCCAGAGCTGCTTATGTAGTCACAGGCCTAACAATTGCAAAAGGAAGGAGGCAGTTTGTAAAAGAAAAAAAGGTCTTCAGCTGTTAGTCTGGCCAAAGATTCTAGAAAAAATATGCTATTGGAAGCATGAATGAAAGGTTCTGTGAGATACTATGTTTCTTCAATCAACTGTTAGTGTCTATTAGCTGCATTAGAGAAACAAACACACACGGAAGCTCAGAAAAGAGGCAAAGAAAGCAGAAACAACAGTCGTCTATGAGTCAGATTCGCACTGTTAGTACATTCCTGGAGAGCCGGAGGTTTTCCTCACACAAACACTGTCGGTGAAGTTAGTGCACTCAGAAAGCCGTTAATCTCCAGTGTGGCAGTCGTTGCATGTACAAGCCATTCTCAGAGGCAGCGGCAGGATGACTGACAGTTTGACAGCCTGCCAGCCAGGGCGAGGTTAGTTTTTAGTGAGTGGCTCCAGGCCTCGCTGAAGCCTGGGCCTCGACTCGGCATCTTACCCCGTTGCTCTGGGTCGAGTGTATGGACTGCTCACTGGTGGAGGAGCAGGTGCTCATTCGGTCTATGTCCTTACTATGGGAGGAGTGGCGGTGGTGAGAGGGCGTCCCGTGGCTTCCTCTGCCCAAAGACTCCCCACCACCACTACCACTGGTGCTGTTGTCATTGGGGTAGGAGAAGGAACCAGGCCTGCTGGCGGGAGAGGGAGGTATAGGAGGGACCATTGCCCAGAAAGGATTGCTTTTATGAGCAGGGCTGGGGTGGACAAGTGCCTCCTTTCCCCCTCCTCCTGGGGACTGAGGTGAAATCAGAGGAGAGACTGTCCCAACTCGAGGGCTTTTTAGGGGCAAATTCAGAGGAGCAACGGCCATCTGTGGTATAGCAGCTGTTTGATGTTTCTGGGTGTCCTCAAATCCCCCAAAACCGGCTCTGACACAGCCGTCCATGCTGTCTGACGGCTTGTTACTGTTATTACTGTTACTCCCATGAGGACTCTCCAGCCTTCTCATCTTAGGCACCTCTGAGGCTAACAGTTCCCCGTTTGTGCTGCTGTCTGAGAAGGGATTGGAGGGGTGGAAGGACTGAGGGTGGCAGGGTGACCACATACCTGCTGACCTGTCGGGCCCCTCGGGACCCGGCGGGTGGTGGTGGTGGACGGGTTGAGGGAGGCGTGAGGATGGCTGGGGGATGCGTGAGGGTCGGGAGCGAGGGCCACACAGGGAGGAGGAGTTGTTTCCTGATCCTCCGGAGCCTCCGCCGCCCCCTCCACCTCCCATGTTGGAAGTGCTGTTGGAGCTGCTTCCTCCTGGCAGGCCTCCTGTACTACTACTGCTACTGCTGGGTGGAGCGCCCGGACCCCCACCACCCACATGGTTCCTCTGGTACTCTATAGGGGACGTCAGAGCTGTGATAAAGGAACATTTTAGAAGTTGTTTAGTTCAAAGGATGAAACCATCTTCAGATTAAAAAAAAAATCAGTAAACATTATGCTACTTTGTGTAGACTTTTGTCGAGACAGCCTTCTCCTACCGTTGAGGAAATTGCGCTGGTTCTCAAGTATCTGGCTGACTTGGTGGACCCAAACTTGACTGACTGCAGGGCTCGTTGCATGGATTGTGTACCTCTCCATGTTACCACTCGATGATCGAGAGGTGAGTGTGAACTTGCAAGGGTCTTCTGCATTTTCTTCTAAACCCAGCCAGCTCACCTGGTTGGGTTTAGGGACAAGGGAGGAAAGAAGACAGAAGAAAAAGAGCAGAGAGACAAATGAGGAAAAGTAAAAGTGTAAATAAAAGTTGCCAGGGACAGATGCGGACATTGTAATAGTAGTATGAGGCTATTTCGAAGACGCTACATTGACATTTCCACACTCAATCAATCTAAATATATAAGTGAAGCTTTCTGAGTATTACCAATTGCAATTAGGCCGCAATTACCTTGATGCTGTTCTTGAAGAGGTAGCCCGGAGTAGAGAAGCCCTTCTTTTTGTCTATAGGCTCGCTGAAGATGACGATCTGTTCAAACAAGAACACCCTCCTCTCCTTCATCCTCGACAGAAGGCCTCCATCCTGGTCAGAGACCATGAAGGTGTCTTGGAGAAGCAATCTGCCCTGCGCCACAATTTTACCCTGAAGACGAGAGAGAGAGAGAGCAGAGAGGCACAGGATACATGAAGATGGAGCTGGACAGAATCCTTACTCTTTTCTAATGACTTTCATGGCTAATATAAGAATAAAAAAAGAACAAAAACACACAGAAAACAGAAGAAATGTCCATTACAACACAAATATCTACAGTAGTAATCACATACATGTATAAAATGAGTGAACACTGACAACTAGTGGCAGTTCACTGAAGTTAAAAATGTATGTCTACATAGATACCTAAACAAATAAGAGTAGGTGTCAAAACACACAAAAACACACAGAGATACAGGCACAGACATGCACAAACTACTGGGAGGATAAACAGCAGTCTTACTTCGAAGCCTTGAAGTCGTCCGACATTCATCATGTCATTGCAGCGCTTTGGGACCACACACATCACCTCTACAGCTTTCTAAAGGAGAACATGTAAACAAAAGAAACTTTAAAGGGCATATTTCTCACATGGCAATCCAAGTTAACGTGTGAACCTCATCTTAAGAAAGTTTTATAAAGAGCCTGAGGATTACTTTACCTCCAGCTCTGATATATCCGCTCCAGCTTTCTTGGAAATTTTGTAAAGATCCTGTGAAATAGTTCAAATGTACAAAAAAAAAATGTTGAACGTGTTGTTTGATCCTGTATGTTTCAGACTTTTTCATATCTAGAATACAGCCTGCAAAGTATGAAACCCTATTTTGGATTTACCTTCAGTAACAACTGGTACTTCATTATGCGTTGGACAGGTTTGATCAGAAGGTCAGTGATCTGCAATCTGTGGCCCAATCGTTGCTTTAGGTCCTGGTAAAAGAAACAATTATTATTATTGACAGTGCATGGTAGAGAACGCTACAAACGTTTGGGTGAGTGTAAACTGGTCAAAAAAAATCTTACTTCAAAATAAGTGTCAATGTACTCTGACACAATGTGCTCAGATTTAGGTTTGTTCTGGCAGTACACGATGTACATGTGAAGTCTCCGCTCCTGCAATAAGAGCCAGACAGACAGAGCCAGAAAGCAAAGGAAGCATGAAGAAATCAGAAATGTTTTATGGCTCAGGAAATATGTTATAATTTATTTTTTGATGTCAATACATTTGTTTTTGTAATCCACAGTTGAACAGAAGAATTGATGTAAAACAACTGTGACTTGTTCCTCACCTGTTTGACAAATAAAGGAGCCAGCCTGTCGGGATCCTCCAAACACTTCTCCAGCTCTGCCAGGAAGAAACTGTCCACAAATAAGGAGAGAAAACACTTATTTAGCCAAGCGTACTCAATGTTTTTTTTTGTTTGTTTTTCAGTCTGGGACGATAATACACTTATATACACAGATATTTGTAGTAGAGGGTTTGTTAATTGAGAAAAACTGCAAGGTCGTACTCTTTGTGCCAGTCGTAGATCTGATGGATGTTTCCAAAGACAATCTTGTCTTTTCCTCTCATGTCATCTGGAACTCCCTCCTCTTTCATCCTGCTCATGTAGCCCTGTGGGGAAGGGGAGTTGACTCATTTGCAAAACATTCACCAAATACTGACCAAAAATAATATCAGAAAGCTCATGATAGATTTCTTTTTTTATACCTCCACCACTGATCCCAGATCTCTGACATAGTCTCTCTCAGTCTCCACCAGCTCCAGAAGCACATAACTGAGAGACACAAAACAGAAACTGCCACTGTGTAATACAAACCCAATGCACTTAAGCTGTGGATAAACCTCAGAAGTGTTCCATATAAGCACACAAATGTTGGCAAACATGATTAACTGATTGAACTTAAGCAGGTTTTTGTTTATGGACACACAAACAAGACCCGGGGCTTAACACTCACTGTCTTCTCTTGAGGAAGCCAGACTTGCGCTCATCCAACTCATCGATGGGTGAGGAGGAGGAGAGGAGGGAGTTGTCGGAGGGGTTGAGGGAGGGAGAGCTGCTATCGCCCTGCTCTACTGACAGCGAACTGGGACGATCCTCCAGTGACTGAGGGAACAGGAGACGAGGAAAGGAGGAAAAGGAGAGGAAGCCAAAGGGACGAGAAACAGATATATCGAGAGTTAGAGTTTTTGTTGATGTATATGTTTAGAGCAGTAATTCACAAACTTAAGAATGCTTGAGGCCAAGATAAAAGTATTTCTCTTTTTATTTACTCTACAAACATTCTTATGAAGTGGGCATATGATAAGGCTGTGCAAATATTCATCTGATATGGTGATAAAACTGTTTAATAACATCTTATTCTAGTTTATTGTTATTGATTATTTTTTCCTTTGTATTATCTTATTCTCTTTCATTTAAGTTAATTATATTTTAGTAATTTGTTATCTATTTTAATTTATTTTCAGGGGATACTTTTTCGTGTTTTAGTATCATATTTTAATGTTTTCTTTGTCTTCCTTATGTGTGTCCTTCATATGTTCGTCTTTTATTACCCTGTTTTGAATTTTAAAAGTTGATCTTTTGTTTGCCCATGATGAATTCATGATAAGATTTCTTCAATTTCTCAGTATCTGTTTTATCATTTTATTTATAACATGTTTTTTTTTTTTTTTAAATCTCGTGCATGTATTGTGGGTAAGGTGTGTGTGTGTGGGGGGGGGAGGTTATATTGTGTTTATAGATTTTTCTGGTCATGTGAAACCCTTTGTGTATGAAAAGTGCTACACAAATCGAGTCAAACTGATCGACTGATATGACTGCGCACTGCCCACCTGCAGTACTTGCAAGGCCCACCAGGGGGCTTAAATCACTGGTATTTTACCAAATGTAATCCTATCTTAATCAGCAGCAAGTTTTATGTTTTATGTTAAGTTTGATTATGTTTTTTAAAGATCAAAAGGAAGCTGTATGACTCCAGAGAAAATGGCATTGTCTTTACTTTGCTACATGTCCGTAGTGTACAGCCCGTAGACCAGAGGACACGTGTGAGTTTCAGGATATTCGTTATGGAGTGCAATGCCCATTTGTCGCAACAGCGGACAGCTGGCTTAGTGAGTCACAGTCCTGACAGATGACTAGTAGGCCATGATACCATTCTCTGTCAACAACACCAGGAACAAAGTGTGTGTGTTTGTGTGTGAGTGTGTCTTTATCTAGGTCTATCAGACTTCTCTGCATAGAATATGCCACATTTCTTTCACATTGTACATGTGAGTTTTGTGCTTTTGTGATTTCTGTCTCACCATCTTGCTCTTCACCAGCTCTTCAATGGCACTGACCAGTTCAGCAGCACTGGGAGTTTCTGAACTGTTGGGACGAGTGGTCAGACGAGATGCAGACTGGAGATGGGAGAGAGAAAAGAGAAAAAGGAAGAAAAGCAATTAATAGGTGTAAAGCATGATACATGTAAAACTTGGCAGTGCTGGATGCAAAACAGGAGTCAAACATTCTCAGTGGCTCTACTGTGTATGTGATCAGGCTCACCATTGCTGGATTTGGACCTCGATATTCCACATGGCCAAATAAGGACTTGGTGAGTGTGATCTCCCTGATAAAAGGGTTAATTAGGGGCCAAGTTGGAGCCAATCACAGGCTGGTTGTCAGGTAAACAGGGGTTATGAGGAGGGTTTAGGTCAAAGGCAAGATATAGGTTTGGACTGCTCTTCAAACATGAGCATCCTGATTGGTCAAACAACTTAAATACAGCAAACAGTGTTGCTATAATACTCCATTGGAGACAAAGTTTGCCTCAGCAGAGGAGCCCAGTCTGAGGGATAGTGGCAGGCAAAGGATACCCTGTTCAAAACCAGACTCAATGGAAGAATAACCATTTAGTCCCACAGACACCTCACTACATGTGAATGGAGTATTCACTTCAGCAACAGTTGCACAATTACACTCTAAGGGAATGACTGTTATTTGGTGAAAGACAGAAGACGAAAGAAAACAAAAAAAAAAAAGTTATATAAAGAAGGATCCAAAGAGGAGTTAACAAAGTGGTTTTACATGGACAGGTAGGGGAACTGGGACAGAAGAGAAGCAGAACAGAAATCAACATAATGCTGAAGGTAGGAACATGCAACCATCAAGAAAATAAGGGGAAAAAAATAAGTTATTAGTCAAAGTAGTGTAGAGTTATAATCACTATTATTGTTATTAGAAATGTGCATTTTAAAAAGGGTAAAAAAACTTTTTTTTTATACTTTAAATCTATAGTATTATTGGGAAATTCCCTGTAAAGAGGACTTTATCTTGTGTTACCATGCATCCTCATTAGTTTAACTGTTTATAAAGCTTGAATTGAAGACATATTTGTCTTGGTTGGTGTCATGCATCATATTTTTTTAATACTTTATACCATGTATTGTTATTTATGCATCTTTATTTTTTTGGAGAATGCCATCTGTGACCAACCTTGTCGTCTTGGGAGTCAGGCTGCAGCAGGCTGTGCTGCTGGATAGCCATAGGTGGAGGTAGAGGGACAGCATCGGCGCCCTCCTCTCCTTCCTCTTCGCCACAGCTCTGCATGCCTGATGAGGAAGACTTGGACAAGGTACCACTGCTCAGACCCTCGTTGCGCATGCGCTGTAGAGAGAAAGAGAGCGTCTGGTAGAAAAACAAAAGGTGTTGTATTAATAATTCTGATAAAGTAATCCACTATTGTATCTGCACATACTTCCTCCAGGGTCTCGTCCTGTGGTGTGGCAGCGCTGTCGTCAGAGTCCTTCTGCGAGCCGGGGATGGTGTCCATGTTCTTCCTCGTGCCGTCCCGGTTCTTCTTGTGCTTGTGGGCGAGCTTCTTGACGTGGCCGTCAGCTTTGCCGGAGCTAAGCCGACGCACGGGACTGGTCAGCCACTTCCTTAAGGTGTTCCCAGGACGTTTAGGGCCAGGGGAGCTGTGAGGACCCAGGGTTAGGCTGGAGCCGGGTTGAAGGGCGTCGTTACTGGACACGGACAAGGTGTCTGAGGGAAAGGGAGAGTAAACAAGAGGAGGTTGACAATTATATTAACACACGTATTAAGGCAAGATCTGTAAGGAAAAAAGTCTTGTCTTACAAAAAAAATCTAAATGCAATATTGGACCGCAAATCTCACATAGACATCTAACTGTAAGAAATAGTCACTATGTAGGCAAGTGAGAGTTTCAGTGCTTGCTAGCAACATTGTGAAAAGGCATGGTATATGCTGAAAATGTGTTAGCGTTTGTTTGTTCAGTGTTTGCATGTGTTATGTGCCGTAGGCAGGCTGGCCTCCTTCTCACAGTGAATCTGTAGGAGGAAAGCTCTTCTCCGACTTTTAGCGGAGCCATGATAAAATAATGCAGCATAGAGGGATGCTTGAGGCTTTGTTGGAATACTTCAAAGATACTACCACCTGCCTATCTTACATGTCTGCTTATTCACTTTTGTCCCTTTCATTGCCCTTATAGTCACTCGTTGCTTCTTGTTTTTCTTTTAAATCTTCGAGCACGATGCTACTTCCTTAAGAATGAGATAAACAAATCCTTTCAACAGGCTGAACAAGCCATCTGAGTAAAGAGGTTGATAAGGCCGAGGCTGGATTTCCCCCCTCGATGTTGTCACACAGCAACAACTCGACCCCGAATCTGACACCACACAGCATTCCTGCGACAAGACCTTTCACCTCCTCCAACACTTCACGATGTAACAAAAGATAACAGCATGATTTAAGAGTTTCCCCTTTTTTGTGTTGCCATTCAAGTGAGTTGAGTAAATGGATTAATTCAAGGACAATACTTTTGGTAATCGCCAAGGACAAGGAGTGCAGCTCTGACTATCTGTTCCCACCTAGGCTGCTTTATTCACTCCTTAGATAACGTTTTCAGTCACTTTCAATTCAAAGATGTTCAGAGCTGTAGCTAAACCAATCAAAATGAGTTTATTGGTGTAGGAAGATCCAGAAGAAAATGTTCTTACTGATTAGCATGTGACTTTCACATTCATTTTAGGACTCTGTGCAGCAGCTTGCCCAAAGAGTACAGAGTTTGAGACATTCAGCCTCACATCATTAAGCTATTCAAATGCTAAAATAGATGCAGCTGCTAAAGATTAAACATGTGACCATGCTGAATGGCTCTTATGAATGGCAGGTGTGGAAATTTGTCCTTCCCTCATTGGACACTTTCACACACTGCCTAAATGTACGCATCTGTATGTGAACGTCATTCTGGCTCTGGGAGACTTTTTTTTTTTTTACTGCACTTTACTGATACGAAGCATGTGTTCTCACATCGCATGCAAGGAAAGAACAAAGCACAGTTCCCAGAATAACAAGCTTCTCCCACATCAGGCGCTCTAAAGCCATCTTCCTCTCACCATCGCACTCTGACAAAGCCAAGGCCTTTCGGAAATATCTACAGAATAACCGGAGCAGTAAAAGTCACGATCTTCAACAGATTCTGATAATTAATGTGCCTCATGTAACATTTCTTAGCCATGAGTAAAGCACACAGTAACCCAAAGCAGAGCAAGCGTCAACACATTTTCTTCATCCTGTTTTCATCCTGCAATTTAATTTAAACCAGACAGAAAGTCAGTTTATGTCCTAAGTTGAGGGGAGCTTATGTGAGTCCTTCATGTGTTCGTCTCTTATTACCCTGTCTTGAATTTTAAAAGTTGATCTTCTGTTTACCCATGATGAATTCACAATAAGATTTCTTCAATTTCTCAGTTCCTGTTTTTTCATTTTATTTATAACATGTTTTTTTTTTTTTTTATCTTGTGCATGTATTGTGGGTAAGGTGTGTGTGTGTGTGTGTGTGTGTGTGTGTGTGTGTGTGTGTGTGTGTGTGTGTGTGTGTGTGTGTGTGTGTGTGTGTGGGGGGGGGGGGTAGGTTATATTGTGTTTATAGATTTTTCTGGTCATGTGAAACCCTTTGTGTTACATTGCTGTATGAAAAGTGCATGGTTGCGATCATAGAGCTTATTTGAGGCAGTAATTCTGAGTGTTGTGGAGATAATGTAAGCATGTGTGAAGGGATACAAACATAGAGCCAGAGACAGAGGTCAGGACTTCTCATGTAGTGCAACCAGACAGGAGACACGCTGAGGTCACAACCTGACATGTTGACATGCTGTTAGCAAGTAAGCCCCAGCTCTTATTTTAGTAGCTGAAGGGCAAGTAGGAGATAAACATTACAACTTACAAGCAGTTATCTGACACCTATTTAATTTCAGGTGAGAAACTATTACTTTCATGTCTTCAAAATGTCTTTAAAAACTGAAACAAAGAGACAAACAATGAAATCAATTAATCTAAATTCAATAGATCTGGCAGTGTGTGAGTTTCGCTATTGAGGTGTCTTTTTATTTTTGAAATGTGCATAAATTGGAATAAGAAATCAGAATCTGTCCTTCACGCAGATGTTCACACTCTGACGGTTAGATTAGCATCTGGTGCTATCAACATGCTGATGAGACTGAAGAGGTCGTGCTAACAGGGTTGTAAATAAATGAAACACGGGGTCAGCAGCCTTGACACATTCCTCCTCAGTAGAAAATAACCCTACAGACACATACACACCAAACACACACACACACACACACACACACACACACACACACAGAGGGCGTCACCTTTGCCCTGTGCCCTGCAGAGAGTCTTTCATTATGGAGACACCTCATGAACAGCTGGGTCAGGCTCCAACTCATGGGAAACAAAAACTGGGGACACAAAGTTTGGTGGCATCAGTGACTCATAAGACTTTGTCCTTTGAGTATAAGCTTTGTTGTTATAGTGAGAATTTCATTTGACATTTCACAGAAAAGTTTGAGCTCAAGTAATACTGAATCTATTGAACAATGTGTTCTCAAAAAATCTAGACCCATGAAACTGCAAAAAGTCAGCAAGTTTCTTGTGTATATCAACATTGGTTAGAATAGTAAATGTAATATCTTTTCTGATTCTAATTAGTAGAGAGAAGACTGGAGAATCTTTCTTTCGATGTAGGACGTTGTGTTTTATTCCTGGTTAAATAATCAGTTCTCTCATTAGAGCCCAACATAACTGAGAGCACTATGATGATCATTGGAGTCAGACATTTACATATCTTCAGGTTGCACAGGGTATAAAGACTGCATGTGCAAATACATGCAACAGACATTTAAACATGAAAATATCTGCTAACTGCCCCTACCATCTGCTTCAAAATACACATGTCAGCAATGATACGGAACATGAATAATAACAGCTTCTCACTTCAACTCTGTGGGCTGGTATCCCTGAGAATAAACCCACCAAAAGGCCGACAGATGCTATCCTCTGCATCCTCGGATGTTTGCTCATTTAATCTGTAAGATGCCGACATGCCATCATAATTCAGTCACTGCTCATTCATACTACTGCAAAGAGCATGCCAGATTTACAACTTAGTGTGTGTGTGCCGGAGTCTCAGAATAGGAGGGGAGGGGAGGGGGCTGTGGAAGAACAGAAGGGATCCTGAAAGTCTGCGCAGCTCCTCTGAGGCATGCCTGGGATTCCAGAGGTGTCACCAGGGGAGCATCTTCCCTGTGGTCTTACCTTACCCAGGAGAAGGGATACAAACACACAAACATACAGTAAGCGTGGTCGGAGACGAGCTTTAACGGGGTGGAGGTGAACCATGAGGGGAAAGCTCCGGGGGGTTTGGCTGGCTGATCTGTAAATATGTGGACAATGCTGGCTGAGGGCTTGCCAGCCACAGCCATAGTTATGTGGGGCGTGGAGATGGGATGGGAGATACGGGTATTTAGAGACCACCAGCATGTTCTATTAAAAAATATGCTCATGTTTCGGTGTTGTTTTTAAGGCTTATTGGACTAATACATAACGCACTGTGAATCTCTTCTTCTGCTGTTGGTCTCATTATTTGTGTTTCCTCCTGAGGTCTACAGTGACACCCTCTGTGTCCATCTGTGCAAAAAAAAAAAACTCTGACCTGACATAGATCGGCACGGAGATATAATCTTGTCTATTTGATTTCAGCAGATTTAATATCTCATCAAATAACAGTGCATTCACCAAATTACTTTCAGCGCCATAATGCCACAACATAATCCACACTTGATTAGTGAAAGCCCTCTGCATCAAAGTCATTTGAAAAGAGCTGACGTGGAATTTAAAAACAAGGACAAGCAGTCAAAAAGTTAAAATAATGTTTCTTGCACAAAGTTAACTGTTACAATTCTAGTCTTATTTTTTTTTTTGACCCTGCATGCTTTAAGAGCACAAATAGCATCACTTTCTTTTACAATCAAAGCCTTCATTAACATCCTGAACATGATGAACAATAGGACCAAACTGGTAAACATCAGATTTACTGTTTCTCTTTCTCAACTTTACAGACTTTCTCTACTATAATAAATACAAATCCGCAAATTGCATATTTTTTTCCCTCTACATAAGAAACAAAAACTGCCTTTCACAGATTCGTCATTATTCCCATATTAAACTCTGCTCCAGATGAAAAAAAGAGAGCATGTGTTTTATCAAGCAAAACACACCCTGACATAGAAAAACACAGGCTAAGCTATGAAGACCATGACTTGAGTCCTTCATATGATGTTGTCACTCATTGTTAACACATGATCAGGGCACCTACCCAGGTCCAGTAGCCAGAACTTGCAGTTGTCAGAGTGTCCTCTCTGTGCTGAATTCATGGTGCAGAAAGGGTTTAGAGACACTAAAGACTCAATTCCACGGGCCATGTCAGGCAAATATCAAGCCTCGGGAAAACTGACTTGAAAAATATCCCTTAATGCATCGCCACTGACTTTTAATTGCTATGAAAACCGAAGATTGTTTCTGAAATGCTTGAAGATGAAAAACAAATAATTCTTCATGTCGCTTAAAATCCAGGAAGAGAAGGTGTGAAGTCCAGGGTGAGGGAAAAAGAAAAAGTCAAATGCAGCATTAAAGAGTAGGATGTTTTCTCTCTCTCTCTCTCTCTCTCTCTGTCTCTCCCTCTCACTGTCCTTGTATCGCCTTCCCTCCCTCTCTCCCTCCCTCGTCTGTGAGTGGGCTGCTGTGAGGATATTGGGCAAGCCTCCACTGTGCCGCTCCCGAGCCAACGGGATGTCTGTAAACACGCAGCACATCTACCGTATTACCCTTTGTAGGAGCACCCACTCAGTTTGTGTGGGCGGGTGCATATTTCACAGACATTAGGATGCATACACGTTGTGCAGTATGCTTGGAACAAATATAGACTCGGTTATGAAATACAAGAGAAGAGAGAAAAACAAAATGATCAGGGATAACAAATTTCATTCAGGTTTTCTGGGAGTCAGAATCCCTTTTGGAGGTTTTGCTATGTTTTCTTGACTACTGCTGACTATATTTAACACTTAATTAACTTAACTTAATTTTGATACATTTTCACTTTACCCTACACACCGTGCAGTGTAGAGAAGCTATGCAGACTAAATCTTCCTTTTCCACTGTGAGTGTGTTTTGTGCACGTGTGTGTGTGTGTGTGTGTGTGTGTGTGTGTGTGTGTCCCTGGGCTCTAAAGAAACTCTGTCCTGCAAGAACACGCACACACTTGTATAGACACAGCCTGCATGTATTTATTCTGCTCCTGAAAGGGTCTTTTTTTATCAAAAGTTTTGTCATTTATTCAGACCTTTTTGTTTCAGTCAAAAAGGCATTGAGAGTTAACCTGCAGGTTTTTTTTTTATGAGCGGGGGGATTCCAATAATGTGCTTAGAGTGGGGATGGAAATGTTGTAAACCCAAATTAAGAGGAATGTTGCGGTTTGCATAGATAAACATTAAAGGAATTTTTAAACATTTAAAAAACATGCACCTTGAACGCATGCTGCTACAGATGTAAATGACTGTCATCAGTTGCCTCCTATATGTGATACAGGCTATCTCACTCTTCATTGTAGTTATTCCCAAGAGAAACAGCCCCCCCCCCCCTCCCCAACCCCAACAGTCAACTATTCCTGCCTATGAGACACAGCAGGAAAGAGATTTTCCAGAGAACCCTAATCCCCTTAACACGTCACCCTTCCACAACTCTGGACAAAGTGGCCTGCATGGTCAGTAAACACAAAAAGCAGACAAAGTAGCAAAGACGTTTTCTTGTCATCCTTGTCTTTCCTCCTCCTTGGCAACAGCCTCTCTCTCTTTTTTTTTTTTTTTTAACCGCAGCAACCCCTGCAGTGAGAGGCTCCTTTTCATCACTCCCTCTGGCCACCCAAACACACAGATACATAAAACTGAGGGCGGGTTAAGCGCAACCAAGAGACAGAGGAAAGCCAGATAAAAAAACAAGAGCCTCTGTAAGCAAACAGAATGAGAAACAGTAAAGCTGTGGTTAAATACGCAGCTGGGAAATGCTACCAGCCTTCCTGTTATGTACTATATGTGTAAATCATTCAATTCCAAAGCTATGACTTCTTGTATGTACAGTCCATGTATCCTGTAATTTGAAATACAAATGCAGACATTTCTCATTCTGACTACAAAGAAGCTTTCCCGCAAAATATGTGTATGCTATATTACCATAGAAACAAGCATTGCAGCACTCTCCCACTCTAACAGATTAAAGTGAAAGAGACACAAGCAGAAAGTTCTGTTATCATACGACGACAGCAGCTCAGAACTCAGAACAGACCAGGTGGCACATGAGGGTACGGTCTGTAGTGGTAAATATTTGAGCACTAGTTGGAACATGATATTTAAATGTTTTTAGTTACAAGAAATGATATATGATGCGTATAGCATAGGCATGTACTGGTACTAGTATACAGAGTTTATATCTTCTAGAGATTGGCACAAAAGGAGAAAATTAAACGTATCATGAGAAAGCTGCGTTCAGGGACATCAGAACATCTGGATGTTTACAGTAATTTTGAACATTTGTGTTCAAAGTTCTTATTGGTCTGCAGAAAAACTCCCACTTTCCCAACAGTAATGGGTATGGTTGGTAATTATGGTGCATATTGTCTGGCAGGAAATAATTCAACAATATTTCTTTAACTGTAACCACTGTAACCATGGACGGTGGAAATAACCTTTGGAGGTCGATTTTTCATAATGAGACGCCTAAGGCTTGCAACAGCAAGCCCCTCTACAAAAGAGGGGCTTGCTGTTGCTTGTTTCAGTAATGTGTTGGGAATTTAAAGGTTGAAATTATTTCGAGATAATTAAAAGACAGCATCAAGTAGGTGTTCAACAGTTGCACAGCAACACCCAGAAATAAAGGTTGGTGCCTTTCAAAGCAGATGTTTAGTGAGAAAAAAGGCCTGACAAGTCACTTGTGCAATGTTTGCAAACAAGAAATACATCCTGTTATCTTTCACTATCATGCCAATATGTGCATGGATGTGACGAGCAGTTATTGTGTGAGATAAGAAGGTTCTGCAGACTAGCGCGCTGTTTCCAAATATGAAATACATCGAATGAGCTTCCTGAAGTGTCCAGATGTGCCTTAATATTACAAACTAACTTTCAGGACACTTGCTAGAGTTTGTACAAAATGGCAATAAAAAAATTCTACTCCTACCTTTGTGGTTGAAGAGCCCCTCCATCTCCATGGAGGACCTGGAGTGAGCGATACAGAGCATGGAGCAGGGCACGATGCCCTCCTGGGCCGGGGAGCGGTCCGTGGTGCGCACCAAGCACCAGTCTGGCTTGTCATGGAGTCGCTCCAGAACCTCCACAGTCTGTCCACGGCGTACCGTCAGCTCCCCACTGCTGCCACCGTTACTGGACACAAAGTCATGGATCACCACGGTCAGCTCACAGCCTCCGGACAGCTGAAATAGAGAACAGAAAAGAAGAGAAGTCTATCAAAACCTCTTGAAGCTAAACAGGAAACATATGGGGTTATTTGTTTTTTATACTATCCACATGATTGCCAAAGCAATAAAGGCAGTCACAGGAAAACAAGGTGAGAATTATTATCCACTTGCAACAAGAAATAAAAAGACATCATATTAAAGTACAGTGCGTACGGTATGTGTGTAGTGATATACTGCTAGTGAACTTATTTAGGACAGGTGAAAAACATTGATTCTGACTGCATTTTGACAATCTTGGTACTGTGAGCTGAACTCACTCAAACACTCAAGTGAAAACATTTTCCACACATCATACTCTGCAAACAGCAAATGTTCTCAAGCAGCAGTGTAAAACAAAATGATGAGGCTGACTCATTCTAGCACAATGGAACAAAAAGTCACTATGACAATCTGACTCCGATCATGCGAGTGTCTTTCAAAAAGGAGGCGATTCAGGAAGGTGGAACAAGTTGTTTTTGCTTGCTGGTTATACTCAGAAGTAATTCTGTTCAGCATATGACTGAAAATGCAGCTCTTATATTTCATCGATGCTGCACTTGCTCATAAAATAAAGCACTTTGCTCACAGGAAAAAGGTATACCATAGTGGCACACCGGATGAGGCACAGATCGTTTTATTGTGAAAATTTGACAAAATAAAGAATTCTGTCAGGGATTGCTAATTTTTTCTTTTTTGAATGTGGCTCATGCGCATAATAAGAACGAATTTGCTGTGAGTAGCAAAATACATGATTCAATTTCTTTTTTTTTTTTTTTAAGTTGTTCATTCTTTAGTAATCATCCGGTTTATTTTTATCATGTAAAAGGAAATTAAGTTTATCGACTCCACAGCAAATTTTCAAAACAAACCTTACGTGTTCATATTCAAGAACTCTGGACAATCAAACTAATTAAAAATAATTGTAATCATCTTCTGAGCTCATATCAAATATGACACATTGTATACTCAAGCCATATATCAGTCATACATTGAATAATAGCCACAAATGCTTTAGACTAAACTCATACATTTCATATACAATCTTTCAGATCTTTATGGCTACTAAAGCTGGAGATGATTTTTCTTATTTCAAGAGTTGATACAAAGTATTGTGGCATGTCTCTTGCATCCTTTACAACATCAAAGCCCCAGTATATAAATGTCACAACAGTTCCCCCTAATGTTAAAAGTGCCACCACGCGCATTGTTTGCAACATACCCTTTGGTAGTGCGGTAAAGCCAGAGAGCTGAGGAGCTGAGAAACGGGATGTGAGCTCCTCTCCACCAGCCTCTCCATCGTTCTCCACTCCCTCATCGTGAGAGAAGTTTCAAGGTGATAGAAAAACTGCCGGAGTTCTCCAGAAATCCACTCAAATTGTCCTTAATCGTAATGAAGAAGAAGATGCTCACTAGACTAGTATGAGCTGTCTTGTAAAATGTTAAAGGTTGATGGAGTATTTCCTCTGGGAAAAAAAACAAAACAGCCCCAGATAATTACAGTCCTGATCCCTTAGACATCCAAAGGCTAAGAGAAAAGTATCTGCCATCCACAGCACTCCTCTGTGGGTGCTCACAATTAGACTATTGACGATGAACTGGTTCCCTTCTGTGCGTCTCCTCCCTGTAGCGGAGCATTGAATCCTGCCTTGTTGTTTAACCAACTATGCTACAATTAAACACCAAAATAAAGCACCATTACATTTAAATGATTTTTTTTTTTTTTTTTAACATTTGCCTGAATTTTTCATTTGTTAAAGCAGGTGTGAGCTCAATGGCTGTGAGGACTCAAAACTGTGCTCTCCTGTCTGGCATTCAGACGAGCATCCTCTGTGAAGAGAGCGTGGGAGGCTGAAGCTGCGGACACACGAGTCAGTCACCGAAGCGGAGACACACACAGGAACCGGACGTACTCACACACACACACACACTAACACAAACACACCACTGTCGCTACCTTTTGAATGAAAGGTCTCACAGACCATCCTCACATAGAGATGGATAGAGAGAAGCATTCAAAAAATGGAGAGATGCAAATTTGAGAGCGTGTTTTGCATGTTTATGTGTTTGTCCTTAACTGAGGGAGCATGGATTAATGAATCGGTGTCTGTGATAGTGTTGACACAATTGGATAAAGATGAGGTTTTGTGTCATTTGGAACAACCACAGAGCAGATCTTTGAGTGGTCGAAAAAACAACATTGAACAAGTTAAACTAGTTATCTTATTTGAGGCCGCGTTGGGGAAAGTCCAACTCCAGTGTGAAAATGAAGACCTCACGTAAGAGTCCACAGCTACAGTGTATAATTAGTGTGACATAAAAGTAGGGAAATATTTTCATCTCTGTGTGTGTCCGTGTGCATGTGTGTGCGTATGTCAGCTCTACAGTTGCTCATACTGAGCGTAGGAGGATCGGCCTTCTGTGGTGCTATTACCAGATATAACCACGTCCGACTGTCCATGTATCGAGATAGCTCAGATTCTCTCTCTCACTCCCTCTCTCGCACTCATAAACACACACAAGCATGGTTGCACACATACAAAAACACACACTGCTCTACATCTTTATCAGATGGACTGATTATTTCTCATCACACAATCAAGCACTTTGACAGGAAACAACTTGAGGGAAAGTTAGCCGATGCCAACCAGTTTGCAGCTTCTGACGATGTGACAATGTGAAACGGCATAATGACAGAATCAGAGCATCTGAGCAGAGGGCGAGCAGGGAGCGCAAGTGTTAGTATCTTGGGTTGAGTGTACATGAGCATTGTTGGGGTTTTTTTTAAACTGGAGACATGCTTTCATTTCTCCTTCAGTTATGCTCTGGAACAGTTTTGTAAATAGAAGCCTCTCTGACGTTTTCTGCAGCAGCTGCTGGTACGCTGCTAACAATCTCTCTGGTCAGGTCGTTGATCATGTGAGCACTCAGCACGTTTTTTTACAGGATAAGATTATACTGAGAGGAGAATAGTATTAATTGAATGGAATTGAAAGTCTGAAGCAAAGAGAAACTGATTGTTTTTATTGTACGAACAATATTACACATTTATTGATCAAATGAAATAATAAAATCTAAGCACCCTGAGCTCTAACAATCACATCTTTTTGAGTACAAAATGTGTCCATCTGTTTACTCACCCTATACCTGGTACAAGTGTACAGCCTTAAGTACAGGTGTGAATGCACTCAGGATGCAATGAGATCACAATCAAATATTTTATCAAGGCGATGATGGAGGTAGTGTGGAACGTCAACATTTGTCTGCCAGTGTGTGGGCACATGGTCATGCGTAACATTAAGGATCACCCACTCTCACACTATCCATGGCAACGGTCTTTTGGTGCAACAGACTTCTACCCTCTCATATTTGACTTTTTTTTTTTCTCTCTCTCATGAAAAAAAAAAAAAAAGTACGTCATTCCAATATCTTAAGATGTACCGCTAGTTAATGCATCAAAGCCAGCTGTGCACAGACATTTGGTATCAGGAAAAGTTATTCAGCAAGGAAGTCTGTATTTAATTTTTTATCATTTATTTTATTATTCTTATATTTTTCAAAATAAGAGAACAGGAGTGAGACAGCGTGTTTGGGGGGGGGGGGGGGGGGGAGAATTGTTTCCTTAATTTGAGTGGACAGTGAATAGAGAAGGAAGCTGGGGAGAGAGAGTGGGGAATGACATGCGGGAAAATTGCCACAGGTCGGACTCAAACCTGGGTCCGTACAAGGGGAGCGACCTAACCGCTAGGCCATCCGCGCCTCACCACGAGGAGCTTTTGACTGTTCACCATAACGCAGCACTGTACATTTCGGGGAGAATATGTGGAGGGGGTGTGTTCCTACCTTATCGCTGTCCAGTGTGTTCTGGGATGTCCGCGAGGCGATGGAGATGGTATCAGGTTGGCTGCTGGCGTCTCCCTGGCTGTCCAGCTCCTCTCCGTCACTGCAGTTAAACATTAGATTAAATTATAATATAATAGTTATTGCATTTTTTCTAATGACTATTTACTGGAAATGTTGGTTAACAACAGTGTGGATACTGGGAGGCTTTTTAACTCTGTAGTTGCTGTTATTCTCCAGTATGATTGCTAAGGCTGAAATTGTTTGTACCATGTCTTCTTCTACTTGTTTGATAAAAAGTAAGAGTACAGTGTGATATTTTTTTCATGTTGGCTAATATAATGAGCTCACCGTCTGCCTTTATGCTTGGTTGTTGTAGCTTTGGGGATGTGGATGGGCTCCTTCAGAGCTCCACGCAGGTGGACAGTTCGCTCCTGGATAACCTCCCGAATGTGTTTAATCCAGTCCTGCTTGTTCTCAATACTTGAAGCCTGGGACAAAACACATGTGTAGGTTAGATTTGCACGATCATATATATGTACAGCTGGTATGTCAGCAGCATAATAAGCACATTAGTCCAACAACAAAAGATGTGACAGCAGAGAAATATTGAAGTGGTTTGCCCTGATCACTTGACCTGACTGGATGAATTGTTGGCCCATCACATGCTATCAGGTTCAATTTTGCAATTATATAGTTCTGTCTGATTCCACCTGAGTGCTTTGACCACAGCAATCATGTTCCTGACTCATATCCATATTCAGACTCAAAGTGTAATGACGACAGCAGAGTCTCCCAAACGACAAACACCACATATAATGTATTGTCAGACTGGGGTTTGGATTTTGTGTATGATTGCTCTTGTCTGTCTCTCATCCTCCTTCTTCACTTAGCAACCAGCAGCACATTGTTACATAAGACACATATTAAGATGGCCATCAGAGGTTATGTAATAAGACAGATAGCTGTACAAAAACATTCACACATCATAACACAGACACAGGGATTGGCAACTTCTGTCTTTCCCTTGGTAGATCCCTAAACCAATCTCATTCCTTCACACAAACACACACGGTGCATAAATCATCTCTTCTGACTCACTGTGCGAGAGCTACCAAGTTGCTTGTGAGTGTGGATTCTGACCTATCGACGGCTCAGTAACACTCCAGGGAGTGAACTTTCTTGGCTGAACAGAAGGCGCTATGGAGGATTTAGAGGGGGTGGACTACAGAGATATAGAGTGACTCTTTACGTGTGACTGAGTTAACGAAATCATACAGGGATCTATTTTACACTTTGAACAGAGCCGAAAGAGGAACTGAAGCTCTGTAGGAAACAAAAAAAAATGGTGGTTCCAGTTCCAAATCAACTTGATTGTTTACTTTCTAAAACTCAGAAAAATAGCTATTTTTTTATATGTAGATGAAAGAGCTTGGTACCACTTTACCCATATATCCACAGCTTTGTTTCCTAGATGAAAGGATTATGGTGCCTAATATAACTAAAAACACACTCAGTAAATTCAAAGCAGGACAATAATTGCTGCATTGCAACATCTTGATACCTTGAGGACGATCTTGTTGTCTGAGGTCGGGGTCCTGCCCACCCACAAGGCAAATTTACAAGGATCTCCCTCCACATGTTCGGTCACTCCGAGCTCAGATGTCTAAGAAGGGAAATTAAGATGTCAAGAAATTTACTCACATGAGCTAACAATAAGCAACACAAATTAAAAAAACAAAAACATCATATTTTTGATTGAGGACAGCTCTGTTATGAAGGAAGAGGCTGGAGCATGAGCAGAATGAACTTAAGCATCTTGTGTTATTAATCAGTTCACATAAACTAAACTCATTGTGTCTATAATAAGATTCAATGTTCATTGTCACTTCTATAATACTCTCTCAAGCATACAACTGAGCGACATGCCGTTCTCCTCAGATCTATAATTACTGGTTTCATAATGTAATTGTTGGTGCTTTAAACAGTAAGTGATAAATCAGAGCTTCCTGACGACTTCACTAAATAGATTAAAAGAAATAATATAGTATGATTAAACAGTTCATTACTTACAAAGAGCTTGCTCTTGTACAGGTACTTGCTACGTCCGTTGGAGTCTTTGACTTCTTTGCTGAGGACCAGCGACATCTCAAAAAGAAAGAGATGTCGGTCACGACCCTTTCGGATCAGTGTCTTTGGATCCCAGACCTGGAAGGACTCCTGGAGGATCAACTCTCCCTGGGAGTCAATGTTTCCGTCAAACCCTGAGGTCGTGCAGGGAGAAGAGGAAAGAGTCATTTAGGGGGAGTTGTACTGTACACACAGTTATTTTGTGTGTACAAACATGTTAGTGGGTGGCATTTGGAAGGAAGTTGAATGAAGTTTTTGCTGAGTCACAGCTGAGTAATTTGTGCAGACAGAAATGAAAGAGAGGGATGTGATAACATTTACAACAGCAAAGTGAAAGTGCTGTTTGAAACATTAAACCCACATAGTTTTACAGGTGACTATCAGTGATAAATGTGAGTTTCAATAAAGCAGAGGCACGTGAGAGAGTGTGTGTTTTGTATACCCACCATCCAGCATAGAGAGGTGCATGGCATCATTGGCTCTCTTGGGTACACTGAGCATCACTTCAAGACCGTCCTTGATCTCACCTTTACCCTCCTCACAGCATGTCAACAACTCCTACAAATACAAAACACACACACACATTCACATAAAATAAGGACATGGTGAATATAACATGAAGCCGGAATAGATTTCCTTGTTTTTAAATTATTCTAAAGGCATGAGGTACCTTAAGCAGGAGCTGGTATTTAGTGATTCTCTGGACCGGTTTGATCAGGTAAGAAGAGATAGAGTTGGCAAGGCGGTGCCTTTGCTGGATTTCCTGTGGGTCAAAAAGGGAAAAAGACACCGTTGATGTTTTGTACAGAAAAACAATGTCAGCCATTGTCAATCCAAATATTTCAAAGGTCAAATATATAATATATTACATAAAAAATTATCAGTATCTACTCCCTGAAAATGTATTTATGGCATAGTGTAAGGCTTATGAACAAGTGATTAGACATCAAGCATTGCTGGTGTTGACTTACATCAAAGTAGGGTCCAGCATGTTCCAGGATGAGCTGAGTGGAGTCGGGTTTGTTCTTACAGTAGTTCACATACATCTGGAACTTATCAGCCTGGGGAAGGAGATGCAACATCGCTGCTTTACTCACAAAGTGTCAAGGTACTTGGCAACATATTTACAGGATATGTGTAAGACTAAACAAGCAAAGTGTAGTGTGTTGATTTTAATATTTAAACTTCAAATGGCCGGATCATACACTGTAGAAAAGGAGGGTAGGACAAAATGTTTGCAATGTGTTATTGTTGAGAGGTAAGAGTGTAATCTAAGTTCATGAGCATGTACTGTATATGTGTATATGTTTATACTCTTATTTCAAATTGTAGTATTTGCTTTAAATGTAAAGTGCCTTATACATAAAATGTATTACTAATATTATTATTACAACTTCTTACCCAGGTGACAAAGCAATGGCCAACATCCTCTGGCAGCTGCTCATACTTCTCCAACTCCTTCAGGAAGATGCTGCACAGACACAGGAAGATTTAAAGGAAGAACCATCAGACGCTGTAAATCTCTTCTTACAGAACTTTACACATTTAAACTTTGAATATGTTGACGTTGATAACTCGTGTAACTGACTTGTGATGAAACTCGTAGAGGTCCTGCATGTTCCCAAAGATGATGTGTTCCTTGTTGACAATACCAGGAGGAATCTCCTCCACGCCGCTGGTCATCTCCCACAGGTACGTCTGAACAAACACGCACACAACAGAATATAACCAATGAAGTAACCCCTAAGACGGTCTTTATGTTCAGAGTATCTGCTCCTTATCTGGTTATATTTCTCTCTTTATATTGTTTTTGCTTTTTAGCTGTGATAGCACTTTGATCAACTCAGGTTGTTAGATAAATAAACTTTGATTTGACTTGATTAGGTACGTTAAATCATTGACTTAATTATTGAGAATCAGGGAAAAAAATCTAAACAAGAAGAAAGAGGAAAATGTTGAACTGAACCATGAAGGAGTTTGAACTGAAAATCTACCAGAACAGTAAACATGGAACCTCACAAACAAAGATAAGGACAACGACTGACACAATCTCAGTGTGAGCAGTGATGATGATTTACTGTGTAAATATACTCAAGGATATAATGAGCGGGGTTGTTATAATACTTACATCCATACACTCCCGTAGGTCTCTGACGTAGGTTTTCTCTGTTTGAATCAGCTCAGCCATTATAAATCTAAAATGACACACACACATGAAAGATGATTGTGATGAACTTAATCGTGTGTTACAGCAGAAAGCCAGAAACAGTTTGTATTTGGAAGCATTACAAGCCTGTGCATGGCCTCCCCTCTGTATGAATAAACTAACTAGAACAAATTACCACAGATTTTCTTCACAGCATCAAGAACACCTGAAACATTTTGTGATAAGGCTCATCCCGGCGTCCTCCCTCACCCACCATACACTTCATCTCCATTTGTTTACACACTTGATTGGATTTAAAGATTTCAGTGTTCCCTGTTTTGTCTCAATGTTCTCTGGGCAATTTAACATTAATCTCCACATTGACACTAATCCAAACATTTTGAAATGAAAGCCTCTCTGCAGTTATACATTTTTAATGAGTCATAAAAACAAGATGTTGACATTTTTTTCCCCAGTACTTGTCTGTGTCAGAAAAAAACGTGTGACACCTACTCTTTCCTTCGCGCTGACTTCCTCTTCTCCTCGTTGAGTTCATGAGCAGCATCCCTCAGCTTGACCTCTGACCCTGGAGCGCTGGCCGGGATGATGTCCAGTTGCAGCTCTTTACTCTGAAAAGGACACAGGGGGGGCTTTTATGTTGCCTGTAACATGCGTTGTGTTCATTCACTACTCAACACGACAATGTGTCATGATCTTGTTTGCTGTTAGCACCCGTTTATTAAAACACACTGTGGGGAGACGGAGCTCCAATACAAACATACAGTTATGCAACATCTGTCTACATGCGACCACCTGGTGAAAGCACGTATACTTAATATTAGGATCAAATTAAAGCAGTTGGTATGGTTCTATTTATAACCTTGAACATGATTTTGCAAATTCTTAAACAAAAAGGTATATCCTTATAAGTATAGAACATGCCATATGTATTTCTTTTGACTGTTATTGAAGACCATAATCCCGAGATTTAAATAAAAGAGCAGATAAATAAAGTCTGCAAAAACACAAAAGGAGAAACACAGTTTTTGATCAGTGGTTAGCACTCACAGCTTTGTTGGAGTCGGAAGAAATGCCAAGCGCCGTTTCCAGGCAGGTACGATATTTGTCCATGCGGAGAGAGAAGTCCCTGTAGCGCTTGTCCACCGAGGATACCCATTTCTTTATCTCCAGGGCATGGGCGTGTCCCTTGTCACAAAACCCATCGGCCAGCTGGATCAACAGCTTCACCCGCTCTTTAGTTTGCTGTCAATAGAGACACATTTAGGGAGGGGATGGAGAGAGAAAAAAAGAGTAGTGACAGTGGAGGAAAGGTAGATAGAGAGACACAAAGGTGGAGAGAGAGAGAGAGAGAGAGAGAGAGAGTTACAAATCAGTGTGTTGCTTGATGGACACAATAGCTTTTCTTTTACACAATAACAGTGACACAGCATCGAGGACAATACAGCGCCCTGGGAGTGGGCCTCATGGCAGAGCAGAGCACTGTGCAAACACAAACACAACTAAACACAGCAACATGAGTGTAGTGACGGACAAACACATACTTCATATCCTTCCAGCCTTCTTTGAAACAGACAAATAAACGAAACACACGTACCTTTGCTGTGATCTGGAAGTCTTCGTGCTCTTTTAGCAGCTCCTGTGTGTGATGAATGCTGGAGCCGGTGGATGTGTGTGTGGACAGGTAAAACTCCCCAGTGTCATGGATCCACTCCAGGGCCTGAGGACACGACCAATCACAAGTGAGTATGTTCACACTGCAGGGATTTTAGTGACACAATTACACATAGCCTCATATTTCTTTATCAACCATCTAAATCAGAAGACGGCTCAAGCTGTTAAACTTCAAACTCTTAAAACTGCAACACAAGTAAAGCAAAATGGAAGTTTGTAATATTAAACCTATTTATCATATCCTCCCATATCCGGAGGGACTCCATTTTTTAATTAATAATGGTTCAAATTCTAATATGCACAATTCACTCCACTGTTCATTTTACCTTTAACCCTCATTATTAAGTTTTAAACACTTAAGGCCTTAAACTGGGGTTCCTGATGAACAGCTGTGAGAAAAACTGTCCTCAAAACAGTCTGGAAAAATATGTTGTTCATTTGTAATTATGTGTATATGCATCAAAATGTCAAAGAAAATTATGACAACTGACAGAGTGCCCCTTCCCCTCTGTTAGTTCCTTAGACTTGAAATACGGACCCATTGCAAACTTCAACTAAATAAATAGTTCAATCGATAAAAAAATCTAAAGAAATGTGTTGTGTTTACCGAACACTTAAAAACCACCAATTAAAATTAAAACAGAAGAAAGCACACATTGAATCGACAAAGTCATGAACATTAAAGAAAAATGATGTAAAGCGACTGTGAGATAAGACACGAAAAGTCAACCTGTCGTATCTGTAAGTACCTCAGAAACATTTGGTTTAGTATCTCTTCATGAGTAAAGTCATGGAAGTTGATGTCCTTGTAATTTACAAACACTTATAGGATCATTATTAAGATATATATGTCAGATACAATCTGTATAACATGCAGACACAATGCATATTTGAACTATTCCATTTCCAAATGTTCTACTGGCTGTGTTCTTAAACCAGCAGTAGCAGGCAGGGCGGGTCCAGTCAAACTGTGACACCAGGAAGTGTTTTGGCCCTGGGGATAAAACCTGGATTGCCCTAGAATAGCCTTGTCCTAGAAACAGCCATGATGTCATCTACTGTATTATTTTTATTAGCGAAGTGCTTTGCTGCGTGCCTGTGCTGTACCATCCACTCACCACAAGAGGGAGCATGGTACTTGTGTTTACACAGCCTCTGATCTAATACACAGTCAGAGCTTAGAGGCTGCACATTCTTGCTTGCTTCAAAATAAAGAGTTCCCAGCAGTCCAAGTTATATTTAAATAAACTACTTAAGATTTCTGCTCAGTCGGTGATATGTAAGCTCTGTCTAAGTCTTTTCTTCATTAAAAGTCTGTGTTCTAGTGATACATTTGGAGTATTCTTGTGACTTGACCTATCATAGAGGCTCTCGTACCATTCCAACCCAAAAAAAACAAACAAACATATTTTAAATGTTGAGTACTGCCATGAGTGCAAGAAATGAGAGGTCGGAGACTTCTGTTTGGCACTGCTGTGTAATAAACACAGAGTTACATTTCTACTGGGCCACATAATGATAGCTGTCTTCAAGACTGCCTTTGTGAATGCCTGCCAGCTTACATCATTTCCAGTACATTTGAAATGTATCATTACAAAGAAAAACACAGACTGCTCGAAAAAGAGCGACAAATTCAGATTGAAGTAGCAGCTGTTTGCTAACCGACACAAGACCAACTTGCTTATTTATATCCAGATCAATCAGGAGCAATGTATCTCATAGGAAAGGGGCTTCTTTTCTACTCCTTATGTATGAAGTGTATTGAATGACACATCCAGGTCAGTCTGCTCAGTCGTATCTCACAGTATACAGTTTACACAATAATATGCACACACCTGCTTTGCGCTGCGTTCAAACACAACATACTGCTGGCACTGGTCCAGCCTCCGCTTCCTCATCGTCCAGAAGTGGAGCACTCGATTCTCTCTCTGCAGTAACTCATTCAAAATATCTGACGAGACAGCAGAGCAAAGATATTTTGAGACTTTTATTGTTGTATGTCTGCTTTAAACAGTGACATGATAACCACCTGAAGTTATTGTTTTGACAACAAAAATAAGAAACAGTGAAATGATTTACAGTCTCAGAATCAGCCTCAGAATGATGAGATGCAGAAAAGATGAAGGCGACAACGAGTCATGTACTTACTCTTAACCTGAGTCTCTGGAGCTTTGACATGGGACAACATGCCGGGCATGTTCACACTGTTCCTGTGCAGATACTTTAAGAAGACGTCAGCGTTACGCCTGGCTAATGTACATGCCTGTTAAAGGGAACAATGAGAACAGATGTTACATACTAATGCAATAATAAAAACTTTCTCACTTATATTGAAACCTTCGAAAGCACACATATAACAAGTGTGTTGACATGTTCTTTATGGTAAATATAAACTGAAAATACGTTCTTACTTTGAGGAAAGCCTCCTTCTGCTCCAGATGTTTGCTGATCATGGGAGTGACGTGATCTGACTCACAGTTCGGGCCCAGTTTATCAGCACCGCCACACCAGTCTTCTTCTCTCTTGTACTCCTGCTCCAGGCTCTCTAACACACTGCACACCTGAGACATAGATTAAACGATATTAGAAACCACTGTTTCAGGCATTAGTGGCCTTCTCTTACTCCAGGCTTTCTCTTGATCTCATACTGCAGGCACTAGCTTTCCAGCTCTGATGTTCACAGGGGGGTGAAAGTAATTCACATAATCCCTTTTTTAAATCATTTTATCTCACTCCTGTTTTAAGATAATCTATTGCACTTAAAAACCTGTGTAAGTGAGTCGGCTTGTCCTCTCAAATATGCTGAAGCGTACCTGTTCAGAGGTCTTGTAGAAGGCCACAGAAGCATTGACCAGCTTGAGTCGGTCCTCCATCTTCAGCATCAGCTGCTGCCAGTGGTCAGCCACCTTCAGGCAACAAAAAGAAACAAATCAGTTTCCGGCAACAGAAAACCACACCAACAATATTTCTGTTCATATATTTGCATACAATCTTAAAAGATGGGTACCTTTTCCGCACAGTCCCTGATCATATCCATGTCATAGTGGTTCGCCTGGAGTAAGGCTTCAGCCTTCTGCTGTACCTGCAGAGCACTCTGATGGGTTTTCTGCGCGGGGGATGAGGGGGAGATAAAAACAAACAGACAAAGAAATTCATGAGTTATATGATTCTCTATATATCACAATGATTGCTTTGAAAACAGGGGCCCAGGCTGCCTGTTGTCCCTGCAGGGCAGTTTGGTGGAGGGTGAAGGAAAGGCTAAATAAATAAAAGTAGCATCTGATT